>NW_015094510.1:15211320-15343978 GCF_001431845.1 Calidris pugnax | reverse complement strand
AAAAAAAAAAAAACAACAAAAAACCAAAAAACCATAATAATAATAATAAAAAAGAAAACCCACATAAATTTCCCCCAAAGTAGGGAGAATCGGAGCTTTAAAGCCCCCGTTCTCCTGTCAGCCATTTTAGACGCGTGAGCGGAGAAGGGAGAGGGGCGCACCGCTGCGCAGCCTTCCCGCCTGGCCCGCCCGCCGCTTATCGCCCGGGGAGAGGGTGTGTGTGGGGGGGGTGGTGGTAAAAAGAAAGAAAGAAAAAAAAAAGGCACATAAAAGAATGAAAGCGTCCCCAGCGCGTTTCCCTCCAGCCGGCAGCACCTGGGAGCCCAGCCGAGCCCCCCCCGTCCGGCGGCAGGATCAGCACCTGGCTGTTCTCCTCCTCCTTCTTCGCCGCCTCCTTCTGCGCCAACGCCGAGTTGAACGACACTTTCACCATGGCCGCTCCTCAACGTCCCGCAACCGCAGAGAGAAGGAGGACGAGAAGCAGCCCGGACCGGCGGTGCTTCGAAGGCTGTCCCTCCTGCCTTGTCGCCCCCCTTCCCGCTGCCGCCTCGCCGCGACTGCCGCCCCCGTCCCCTTGTCAGGCGGAGGAGGAGGAGGAGGAGGAGAGGCGGGCCGCGGCCTGCGGCGGGGCGGGGAGAGGAGGAGGCGGTGCCTGACAGGGCGGGCGGGAAGAGGGGAGGTGGGGGGCGGCGAGGCCTCGCCCTCAGACCGGCCCGGTGCGGGGAGAGGGCCTGGGCACACCCCTGCCCCGCGGTGCCCGCCTCTCCGCCGGCGCCTGGCTGTGTCCCCGCGGGCGGCATCCCGCTGTCCCCGCCCTGGCCCCGGCGGGGAGCCCCGGGGGGGACCCGTCCCCCTCAGCCCCGGGCCCGGCTCCTCTGCCAGGCCTTGGGGGCGGGCCCGACCCCCCCTCAGCCCTGGCACCCTGCGGTGGGGTTGCGGCCTTCCCCGGGTGTGGTGGGCACAAGCGGTTTGGTTCATCCGGTGCGGTGTCTGCCTTTCTCAGGTTGCCGCTTTAATGAGATTTTTATTGAAAGGAAAGGTACGGGTATTACGGCCAGGGGAGAAAATCCCCCCAAGGGGTGCATAGACAGCGTGGAGGTGAAGCCCAAGGGTTGTTGAGCCCCTGGGGATGGATGTGAGGAGCAGGGGAGAAGCGGAGGTGCCACCTTCGCCCCCTTTCACTGAATTTCATTGAATTTCACTGAATTTTTAGAGTTGGAAGGGACCATAGAGATCATCTAGCCCAACTCCCCTGCTGAGGCAGGATTGCCTAGAGCTTGTCAGAGCATGTTACTCAGGACTGCATCCAGGTGGGTCTTGAAAATCTCCAAAGAAGGGGACTCCACAACCTCCCTGGGCAGCCTGTTCCAGGGCTCTGTCACCCTCACCGTGAAGAAGTTTTTCCTCATATTTGAGTGGAACCCTTTATGTTCCAACTTGTGCCCGTTGCCCCTTGTCCTATCACTGGCAACTACTGAAAAGAGTCTGGCTCCCTCCTCCTTCAACCCTCCCTTGAGATACTTGTCAGCATTAACAAGGTCTCCCCTCAGCCTTCTCCAGACTAAAGAGTCCCAGCTCTCTCAGTCTTTCTTCATAAGGGAGATGCTCCAATCCTTATGATCCTTTCCTCTCCCACGCAGCGGGTGTGCGAAGCCCAGCCAGCCCATCGTACCCTCCTCAGCAGCATGTTCTTGGGTGACACCCTGGGGAGCACGCCGTCCTGCTGTGGGGACACAGTCTGCTCCCAGCAGGATCTCACTTTGGTGACTCACCTGGGGTAGAGTTGATTTCCTGGCAGGAGCTCAGCAGAGTGATGCTTCTGCCGCTGTTGGTAAAGATACCTGGCAAGCGACAGGCAGTCCTTGAGCTCAGCGGGTGCTCTGCTGCTGACTTTGGCAAAAATCCGGTCTTTCTCCATAAAGCATTAGATGGCACCACAACTGAATTGTCCTTATGCTATGTGCCTGTGTCCTTTAAAATTTTTGACCTAAAATGGCTGGCAGAAAAGCTAATTTAACCTGGTTCGCGCTATCATCCTGGAATATTTTCACCCAAAGGTGTATGGATAATTTAAGAATCTTTTTTCTTTTTTTTTTTTTTTTTTCTGATAAAGATAGAAAATCCACATAGCAAACCATGATAATTTTATGTGTTCTCAAGATAAAACAGCTGATGGTACAGCTTGCACCCAAGACTGCAAATTGCCCCAGGTATTCCAAGAATTCAGTCGATAACTACCTTAAAATTCAACAGAGGTTAACTGAATCATTTGCAGATATTTCACGAAGTATAAAAAGTCATGGGTGCCAAGGAAGACAGAATACAGAGATTTCTTTAGGCACTTTCCAGATATATTTGGTGCAATTCTTGAGGTTTTGCTTTAGTAGGAACCTATAAAAAGTATTTGAGCATTCTACATGAAAAACGTAAAGTACTTTAATAAGGGTACCATAAGGTACAGTTTCCCAGGCTACTACTATGGATTTTTAAGTTATTTTTTATAAGCTTTTTTTATCACTCCCAGGTTGAGAAATGCGCCAGGTGACACCTCTGCTCCCATTTCAATGGGAATCTCCGCAGGCGCGTTGTGTATTGAGGACAGCATTTAGCATGCAAAGGCTGCAGTTCAGAGTTTTCCTTTGCTTTGTTCTCCTTAATGACATCTTCAGATATTCCTCGCAGAGAGATGGGTATGCAAAAGACAGTCAAGGCTAAGGCATGGCGTTTTATTATCTATGTCAAAGTATATCTAACTCTTTCCCCAGGCAGCACACACTCTTATCTTTCCAGATCAAATATACTCTGTCTGCTTCTTGAATCATGTTTACAAATCGTGGCAGTTTACCGCAGCTGGATTAGAGCAGCACCCTTATGGGTGTTGCCACTCCTGACCTTTTGATTAGCGAGAATTTAGGATGTTTGGGATCCTTTCTATTAGGGAACGGAGTAAGAATAAAGCATCAGGAGAACCTCTCGGCTTAATTCCAGGCTGTGCTTTGCTTCTACGTGCTTGCTTCCAGGCAGCTGAGCCGATCAGATGGCTCTGTTCCTCTGAAAGGAAATCTTCCCTCATCTTCTTCTTCCTCTTGCCCTTCATCTTCCCCCTCATCTCACCCTTCATACTCCCCTCCTGCCACCAGCAATCCCACTCAGTGCCTGTGCTACGTGTGTGACCCGTGTGTCAGCCAATTCAATTCTTAAAGTCAGCAGAAAATTATCAAAGTGTTTTCTGGGTTAGTTTTCTGCTGGGTTGGTGAGTTATGTCCGTTCAGAGAGATTTAAGGACCAGCACCAGTGTAAACAGTGGGCCTGCGAGGCCCAGAACGGGGAGGAGGGGGGGAGTGGGGAGGAAGGCCTCCCCACTTCTGCATCGATACAAGTATTACATCTCTCAAAACCACAGCTTTGGTTTTTCTCAGGCGAGTAGGTGCATCTCAGTTTATATCCGGATGACTTTCTCATTCTTTCTCACGTTTCTTCCCCTTCTCTCTCAGACACAAGGCTTCGTTTCCTTCAGTCCTCTGCCCCATCGTTTATGGGACCCCAGGATCCCCCCCTAGGAACAGATGACCTACCTTGTTTAGATCTGGGTGTTTGTGTCCTTGGGCAGAGCTTTTCCATTGTTTCAGCTGACGCTAAAAAGGGGGCATCTCATTGATTCCTTGTTTACCCTGAGTGGAAAATGGCTATTGCATCCCTCAGGACTGGGAGTCGCTTTCTCTTTCCAGTGCCTCTCTCAAAATGCCACGATGCTCCAAGCTGCACCTCTGCTCGCCCATCTACAATTCAAAACCAGCCTACGTGCCATCTCTTACCCCGGGATCATAAGTTTTTAACGCCAGTACTAGAAAATCTGCGGATTTGAACACATAAAACTGTGGGGGTTTTAAATAACGATATTGTCTTCCAACAAAGGACGCTATTTTGAGATGAGGAAAATGTCGTTGTTTTTAAAGTTTCTTTTATAAAGCTTTTAAACGCAACAGAACGTGGAAAGTTCCATATGGTGTCATGGTATTTTTTAATTGTTTCTTCTACTCCTCATTTCTCGTTAACTGCCGGATGTTCTTATATGGTGTGTCTTACTTTTCCCTCAACTGCTCTTCCCAGTTTTAGGTCTATATATATAATCTATCTGTCTCTGTCTAACTATCTATATCATTCTCATTTTTTTGGGGCAAGGAGGAGACAAGTGAAAGTTGTTTCTGTGACAGACATTTCTTCAGCTTGCTGTCTTAGCTCGAAGTTGAAATCCATTTACACTGTTTCAAGGCTTTTCACACCTTGGCTGTCTCTTCCTCTCTGCTCCGTTATACCTTCAACCCCCCCTTCTCTGCACAGCCCCCTCACCTCCACCTGAGAAAAGTCTCATCTACCAGATTCTTACCCAAATGGCCTGCAAAAAAATTGTTGTCACGCTGTCCCTTTTGCTTGATCCCTGAATTAATTTGCGAGGACTTGTGCGAAGAGTAGACTTAATCTTAGATACAGGTAAGGCTGATACTTTTACCTGTATAATTCCAGTGACAAAACTCTGTACTAGGAATGCCACTTTATCAGCAAAAGGAATTTTTTTGTGCCATTGCTTGAAGTGTTGATCTTGGAAATTTTTTCCAGATTGTTTGTTTTGGTTAGATGTGGGAATATGGCCATGCAGCATTTTTTTAATTTTGCTCTGAGTTAGATCTCCTACCATCTCCAAATTTACCTTTTCTGTCACAGCTCAAACCAAAAAGACCAACGTAAATTCCTGATGGCTAAAGCAGAAGGGAAAAGATGGCACTTACTATTGTAAACTGGGTAGGATAGGAAAGAAAACCTATCAAAAGGCATATGTTTATCAGCCTCTATATTCTTCTTAATATCCCAGGGCCCACTGAAGTTGGCAAACCAAATGGTACATAAATCTTTGCCATTCTTCAGCTTGCAGATGGTTGGGATTGCAGCCTGTTGGTATTCTCACATATTTTAGGACCCAACTATTACAGCAGGATCCCCAATTTTTTATTAGTCTCCAGGCAGTATTGTCATCTAAATCTTAAAAATAACGTAATTTTTACAATCTGTCTAAAATGTAGCTGCTACAACAAAGCATAAAATAAGCTTGACAAATCTATTTCGACTTGGCTCGTGCCTCCCGGCACCTCAGTCATCCCTGCTGTGAATAAAGCCCATTAGAGTGCCTAAGTGGCACCACAGCAATGAATTATGCCATAATCCAGCAAGCTGCTTTGCATGGCCGGCTTCTGCACCCACGTGGAACCCCGGGGTCCACCAAGACACCACAGCTTGCCTGACTGGGTCCGTAGTTTGTCTGGTGGGAAATTACCATATGCAATATGCAGAAAAGTACCTGCATATACAGTACCCAGTTGCACGCTCTTAATTTCAAATAATTGTTTTGCAACATGAGCCGGATCCTCCCTCGTTTAAAAGCAGTGGAAAGACTCTCGTGCTCTTGTCCTAAAGCTGATCAGGTTCAACACAAACATTTTTACTTCAGTTCTAACTGGGTGTCATCTATTAAGTGCCAAACTCCAGGAAGGCAACCTTTATATTAATTTATCAACATTTTATTTGCTCATTAAGCATCAATGATTTGGCCAGTACTGAAGAAGACTCAAATTAAAGGCTATTGCTGCCCCAGGGATTTTATAATCTAAATCAGATACAGAAAGAAAAAATTCTCAGGGAAGCTAGGGACACAGAATAACTTTGAAAGCTCACTCTCTTTTCCCTTAAGCTCTTTTCCTTGTCTCATTTCCGTTCACAGAAATAAAAAATATGTGCAGGCCCTTGTCCTCTAGTATCCTAGCAGCTGCTGCCTCCTCTTTACCAGCCCAGAAAATGTTGTTTTCCCCCTTTTAATACATGAAATACATGCTGCAAATATTTTTTGTCTTTTAGGCTTTATTGAGCTGATCTTATCACTCCTTTTTGCTTTGTCCATTAGCACCCAAGACTGCCAGAGCTCTCTGCTGCAAGTGGTTAATTTACCCCAGGACACCCGCTTTAGGGTTAAAGACAAATTCAACTTGCTCCATGTATCCTGCCATAGAGGGTCATAGTCTCAAATTTCTGTTTGGGCCTCAGGAGTTTTTTGTACCTGTCCTTTTGTCTCCTTTTCTGCTGCATCAAACACAAACTTCCCCACTTGGCCTTCTAGGTCTTCCCTCACTGGTGTGTGGCCCCGTCCATATTGGTTGTTAGATCTCATGGCAGGTCCTACAGATCATTACTGGTGCAAACTTTCTTTTCTTTGGCCCTGGCTCACCCGCATGTTGAAGGAGCTTCCCTGTCCATCAAAAACCATAATATTGCAAAAATTATGTGTGTTCATAGCCCAACAGAAGAATCACATCTGTGGCAGCTGGGTCACCACAGGTAAAGTTGCCCTTATCTCACACTTCCCTGACAGATCATGAAGTTCTCGCGCGTTTGCACTTAATGTTATAGTTTCTGTCTCCCTTAGGGCAAGCAGTGCCTATACAGAGGAGAAGATGGAGAACACCAGAAACACTGAGGCTGCTGGATGGACCCACACTCTGTAAGACCCTACTACTACTGTTCCTCTGCAGTCCTGGGACTCAGGATACAGCCTCCTGTGCACCAATGTGCAGATAAGATGAGAGCTCTGCCAAAGTGAAGTGACAAGCTGCTCCCCTCGCTAGTTTACCATTTACAACTAGTCATATCATTGCTCTGCATCCTTGTTTTCACCCCTTTTCCCCCCATTTGCTGCATATTGCTATGTTCTCATGGCTGTTCTGGACCTGCGATTGTCTTTTCACCAACTCTGTGTGTCAGCGGGCACGCAGTGCTTTCTGCAACTAGCTAAGGGCTTAGTCACTCTTGTGATACATACCATTCAGAGAGTGTCCTCTGTGTGTTTGGGGGTTTGAAGTAAGCAGGGAGTTAGAATGTCAGGGATGTGGGATTGGAACAAAATTCTCATATACCCAATTTGTGAAAATTTCTATTAGTGAAGTTCTTGGTTTTTGTTTTTTTTTTTTTTTTTTCTTTACCTAAAGCTTTTGTTGGTTTTGTTGATTTTCAGTTCTCTTCTATGCTTACAAGCATTTGGCAAAAAAGTAAGGAACTGACCTTTCCAGCTTGATGCTGTAAGATTAATTCTACCCAGCAACTGTTGGTTTTTAGGATAAACTTCTGCAAAGCCGCATGAGTTACACAATAGAAAGCATGAAAGGCTCTATCCTGTTTAAACAGGTTTCAATGTGGTTGGCTCGCAACCCAAGCACACTTGAAATCTTGAGTTGAAGGGTTAATTTCCCTGCTAGCTGCTCTGCCACACCTAAGACAAGCCTTCTTCCCAAACAGCAGGAGTCAGAGGCTGCACCCAGACTTGCCTGTTAAAGCATCACCTGATATCTTCAGGAGAAGTTTCATGTTACACCAAATTTTGGACAACTGTGTATATCTGCTTACAGTGGCACCTCCATTCCTTCCTATGAGTCAGGTGACCTTGGTGTGGTCACAGATAAACTGGATCCAAGAGTAAAATGCTTCTTTTTTTTTTTTTTTTTTTTTTTTTTTTTTTTTTTTTTTTTTTTTTTTTTTTTTTTTTTTTTTTTTTTTTTTTTTTTTTTTTTTTTTAATTACTGTACTTGCTTGGTGGGTGAGCTTTCACTGGATCAGCTCTGAGCTACTCATGGTTCAGCTGCACAACCCCCAGAGTTGCCTCCAGCGAAGCGGCCAAAACTTGCTGGTAGGGGAGGAAGGGGAATGAGCAGTGCAAGGGCTCCTTCTAGGCAGCAGCCCACAGTCACTTTTCTTTAGATGCAATACAAAACCTCACTCTTCACGTTGGAACAACTGACCTTGTCGTAGAATCATAGGATTGCCTAGGCTGGAAGGGACCTTTCAGACCATCTAGTCCAACCATTAACCTAACACTGACAAAAACCATCACTAAATCATATCTCTAAGCACTACAACTACCCGTCTTTTAAATACTTCCAAGGACGGTGACTCAACCACTTCCCTGGGCAGCCTGTTCCAATGCTTAATAACCCTTTCAGTGGAAGACTTTTTCC
This sequence comes from Calidris pugnax, assembly GCF_001431845.1. Classification (NCBI taxonomy): domain Eukaryota; kingdom Metazoa; phylum Chordata; class Aves; order Charadriiformes; family Scolopacidae; genus Calidris; species Calidris pugnax. The sequence goes on along the minus strand of NW_015094510.1, from coordinate 15,335,924 downwards.
ACTGATTTTTCCAATCTAAACCTCCTTTGGCGCAACTTGAGGCCATTTCCTCTTGCCTGTGACTTGGGAGAAGAGACCGACTCTCACGTCTCTGCAACCTCCTTTCAGGCTGTTGTCAGCCTGTTAATGAAGATGTTGAGGGAAGGAGGTGTAAAATGTCCCAGATGCAGAGATCTCTGTATTCATCAGTTCTTTTCCTACCTTCTTTTCCTGACAGGCAGGACATCCTGGGAAGACAGAAGACACAGCCACATAAGTTAAGAGGGGCTGCAGGAGAATACTGGGAAAATAGGATCCATCCACCAGTTGTCCCATGGCACTAGTCAGAGGTATCCCTACTTTCACATTTGAAGTAAGATACATTTTTAAGGTGCTTGGACATTTAGTTACCTTTATACTCAATTCACAGACTTGTAAAATAGCCCACCCCATTTTATATATTTTTTTAAAAAATTTGTAAGTTCAAATAAGATCACGTGGCTTAGTAAGAACAAGGAAAGATTTCCCCACGAATGCTCAGCATGAGGGAAGTTTCCTTTGTGATATGGTAATTCTAGTGAAGCAGAGTGATAAACATGCATCCCCAGCATATGACTTGTTTGCATCATACAGCCCAGACTTTCCAATGTTGTTTAGAATTTCAAGAAAGGAAAAGAAAGGAGGAGAGGAGAGGAGAGGAGAGGAGAGGAGAGGAGAGGAGAGGAGAGTTAAAACCATGTATTATAATGACAGCAGAATTTGGAGTGGGCTGCAGCAAAGTGTTTGTTAAGTATTGTCCCTGGGCCAAAGAGATTTAGGTATATGGCAATAAATGAAACCTGTTTTTAAAATTCCTTCAGGAAAATTTACTAAAAGACCACATTCTCAAATCTTTTGTGGAAAAGATGTCTTTTTTGTGGAAAAAAAATGTGTTTGTGGAAGGATGTTTACTCCCTAGAAAGCCTCATCTTTTGCCTGATTATCAAATGATTATGATTATGAAAAAAAAATCAATAACATGCAATCCCTCCCCAGCATTTTTCCATTCAGCATTATTTTATAGAATCATAGAATGTGTTGGGTTGAAAGGGACCTTTAAAGGTCATCCAGTCCACCCGCCCTGCAGTGAGCAGGGACATCTTTAACTACATCAGGTTGTTCAGAGCCTCATCAAGCCTGACCTTGAATGTCTCCAGGGATGGGGCCTCCACCACCTCTCTGGGCAACGTGCTCCTGTGTCTCACCACCCTCATTGTAAAGAACTTCTTCCTTAAGCTATTTGAAGCTATAGAACTAACAAATGAAGTTTGCTTTATATTTTTTGAGGTTGATTAGTGGGGTAGTGATTATGATTACAAGCATGAAACACTGAAGAAACTGAGAGAAATCTAAGAATTACTTCTTAGTTTCTCAGGAAATATCTGTGGTCTGTTGTTATGAATGTCTCTGTATCCAACATAATACAGCATTGACTACACCAGCACAGGGTAAAAGAGGCTGTGGCAAGCTGAGTACATACGTGCTTGGGATGGCTTAGACTCTACACTAGGGAGATAAATTATGCAGGAAAAATAAAGGTGATGGTAATTCGTAAGGAAATGCCAAGACTCAGAGAGAAAACCATACTCTCAATGTAAGAAAAATTCTCAACTATCTCCTGTGGGGAGGGTTAGACAAAAAAAAGATAAATCTATCTTCTTGCCTGTGACTTTGTTCTGTAATTACTGAGCGATATCCCCATTGACTGAAGATGTGCAATTAGGAGTCTTGACTGCCTTAGAGATAAATCATCCATCTTCACTCTGCTAAAGAAGGAGTTTACAATCTCCTTTCCAGATTAATAAAATTTATGTACATAGAAACACCTGGCCATTTCTGGAAGCAACAGAGAAAAATACAAAGGTTTTTTGCACAAATTGCATCACTCAAATGATCTGACAAGAAGTCATCATCAGTCAAAGGCATGGGTCAATGTTTTTACATACGTACCTTGCCAGCAAACCAGTTAGTTTTCCTTCAGCCTTCAATAATTCATAGCACGAGAACTAGGTTCCTAAATAACATGCCTTTCTGAGTGGAAACCATTTTAAAAGTAGGTTAAAAATAGAAAACTTTATGAACAATACATTCCTTGTATAGATTGTAAATGGAAACATAGTATTTAACCGGTCACTGGAGATCAAATCTGAGGCTACTTGTATATTGACGAATATCTCTGCCAGCCCGCAGCTTGCCGCACAAGCAAGACCCTAATATGAAAACCATGGATCATTTCTGTTGCCTTTCCTCCACTAAGGCTGCCATTTGCTTTCAATAAAGAATCGTCTGAGTAAAGACAATAGGAGCAGGTCCTGAATTTGAAAAACAAGAACAAACACAAATAAATATGAACCAGGGATGATGGAGAGGGAGCCAAAAATAAATAAACCAGAGGAAAAAGAGCAAGAGAAACAGTCAGTTTAATGAGACTGGGAGTGCGGAAATCAAGACAATTTTCATGCTAGTTTTAAACCCAAATTAAGAAGAAAGTTATAGGTATTTTATTTTAAAAAATGGCTAGGCATGTTTTGGTATATCATGCTTTTCTCAGTTTGCATAGGGGCTATTGCCTTGTTTTGGTTTAGGAGAGATTTAAAGAGATGTTCTTCAGTGTGAAAACATCTTTGAATAAATTACATTATCATATTTGCTAGACTGTGTTTTCTTTTCTGTTTTGTACAAGTTATGGGTGGAGTTTGTAAGCCCTACACTCAGCCTCACGACACCTCTCGTCTTCTCTAAAGCAGTAACTTCTGAACACAGTTTCCATTTATTTCTCGAGTTTCAGGGCGTATTCTTGGCACCAGTGGGCAGAACTGTCTTGATTTTGGTAAACATTTAATAACGAAGAAGGAAGAAAACATGAAGAGAGTAAAGAGCCCTTTTCCTATGTTTATTAGAACTACAGTCTCCGGTACTTTTCTAAATGTATACTGAACCAAAAATCCATGAAGGACACACATTAACACCTTCCAAGACAACAGTGCCCATCCACCCTCTCTGTTTGTCCTTTCAATACAGCTGGGACACAGCCACACTGAATAATTCCTCTGCCAGAGAGAAAAAAAACCCCAAAAACCCGTAACAACAGTGAGGGACTGGGTATGAACCCAGCCCTGGAGGCAGGGAGGGAAGGAGGTGGGGACAGAGCTAAACTGAAATGGAAAAAAAAAAAAAAGAAGAGCATAAGGTCCTTGGCATAAGGACATTAGAGTCAAGTGAGCCATGAGGAGTGAAAAACGAGAGGAAGACAAAATCCCTGCAGTGAGTAGGAAGATAGATGACAAGGGAGTATGGTAAGGGCAGAGAGCCTTTGGTGTGGGAAGAGAACTTGAGATTCCAGCAGAAAAACTGGGGTACACTGGTGCGTGTGCCTCTGTGAAGGATTGGAGGTGGGAGTGATTATGGTGCTTCTTAAGTAGGGAGCAGATGAAGAGGCATACTGAGCCACCAGCAAGGTAGTAAAACAATGTCTTAGGTATGAAACACGGGCCTGAGGTCCTGAAACTGAAATGGGAGGTGTCACATAGGAAGGGCTTTTGTGTACAGCACAGAAGATGGCTTTTAAAAGAACAAATCTTACAGATTCATAGAGTGAGGCAAGACAAATGGGGATTCCAATCGAGCGGTTTCCAGGAACCGGCTCCGCTGAGGCCCCATTGCTTTGTCATAAATTTCCCCACATTGCCTTGAGGTGCCTGGGGACAGGAACCTGCTGTCCTCAAAGGGCTCTTCAGTCACTGGGGTGGGAACAGCTTTCAGGCAGACCCTCCTGGAGGATGGTTAACTTTTGCTGCTTCCACAGCCACCACAAACATGAACTTGCCTCTTGGCTGTCCATCTCCTCTGGGGAGCTGTGTGTCACTTTGGAGAAGGCTGAGCATCTAGGGCAGCACATCCCCATGGCCTGACCAGCAGTTTTCTGTGAGTAATGGCAATTTGTGTTCAGCCTGTCCAGCACTTTGGGAGTGCATTCACGCAACAACAGAGTGAACAGATGCTGAGAAGACAGTTTGCAGGGAGCAATTTCTCAGTAGCCCACCAAACCAATAACCCTGCACATATGGCCTGTTCGTCCATGCCCCAGTAAGCCCCATTTTTCTCTCTGTGGCAACATAGAGGCATTAGTATCTTTTCAAGTTTGTTTTGCGTTCTTGTCACACAACGACATGTATATTTTTCTAATCTAATCTAATCTAATCTAATCTAATCTAATCTAATCTAATCTAATCCATTCATTTTGGGTATATACTTGCACTGTTGCTAAAAGACCTCCTGAACCGCAAAGCTTCAGCTTTCTGCCCACCACCACAGAGCAACCACCAAACGCTCAGCGACACAAGGTCTTTTTTTAACACTGTGGTCATAACTGATGACTTCATCTGACACGTTCACATCTGCCTCGGGAAGCACCAGTGCAGGAGCAAGTCTATGCTCTCACCTCCCTGCTCTAGTGGGAGGTGTCCCTGCCCATGGCAGGGGGCTTGGAACTCCATGATCTTTAAGGTCCCTTCCAACTCTAACCATTCTGTGATTCTATGATTCTACGATATGATGGTTTGTGCTTGGGGGGAAGAAATAGGTAAGGTAGATGTGGCTGGAAACTTTGACTACTTTTATGTGCTGCAGGCAGAGGCTGCTGGTTTTGGGGTGATGCAGTACAAATCTTTAGGGAGTGGTAGGTCTGAGAGACGTGTTATGGTGTGGTTATAGCACCTTCATAGGCTTAGGGCACAAAAGTCCTGTGTAGCAGCCCTTGAGAAGACACAATATAGCCTCCCAAATTAATAAGAAGTCAAGGCAATAGTTTTTGTTGCCCATCCCTGCATATTTTGCTGCTCCGAGGATAATTTCACATTCATTTAGGCAGGGGGAGTAGGATTACACAAAACATGATTAAGCATTAGAAATGGAGAAGAGCAATTAGGATCAATCAGATTGCATGCATTTTTAGAATCCTACGATGGACACAGGACACCACAGTGCTACGTGCTGTACAGACACAAGACAGAAGGTCCCAGCCTCTCAGAACTGAGCAGTTGAGCTTAAAACTGGAGACAACAGACCAGAGCAGACAAACCAGACAGGACAACTCGGGCAACATGACAGACCTCCATGACAGTCCACACACTGTTGTGAGCTCTTCTCAAAAAAAGGAGAGTTTTGAGGAATGTAATGAAGTCCTTGAGGGACAGTATAAGATGACAAGTTTACTGATGTTTCTGAAGAAAGTCTTCCCAGAAGAAAGACATGGGGGGCAGAAAGCATGGAGATCTCTGTCTAACTGAGCTGTGGCATTAGCAGATTCAGTGCATGTGTTCGTCATGGCTGTGTAGCCTCTTTGAAGGACACCTAAACTAGCTTTTTCTTGGCTCAATCAGTTCAATTGTGCCTTGAGTTGAGCGACACAGGACTAATATTTCTTCCAATGCTAGGGAAAACTGCACTTTAAGGAGACTCTAATGTCTGAATTAATGAAAATATTTACTTTATAGCCAGGTAGGCTGTGTGGGATTCAAGGTCGCAGTGTTTTCGAGCCTTGCCAGGTGCAGGGATGAGGAGGAACGAGGCCCAGGCATTTGACCCAGGCTGGCCAACAGGATTGTTGCATACCATCAACGTCACATTCAATATAAATTAGAAGTTTGCTGCGTAGTTCTCTCTCCCTTTGTGGTGGTGGTCCAGACAACTCCTTGACCTGGTGCCGGACCCCTGAGGCCTTCCTCTCTTCCTGAAGCCGTTGTGCTCGCACTGTCTGACATTTATTGTCCACTGCTGGAAGCACACAGCTTCCTACTGATACAATCAGCTGAGTATAATTCTTGCATATCTTATATTAGTATTGGGATCAATACTGGTTCTTTAGTATTATTGTTAATTATTTAGTCTTAGTCTATTAAATCTATTTATATTTCAACCCTCGTGGTTCTTTCTGTTCCCCAGTTCCCCTTTCTGGGTGGGGAGGGGTGACAGAATAATTGTCTGAACGACAATAAATTGTTATGTTTTTTCTCAAACCATAACAAACTGGTAAAAAAAGTGTTTGGATGGAGGGAAGAGGGAGGAAAGAGAAAGAAGATAGGCCATGTCTGCTGTGTAATGAGAGCCATGCCAGGGGCTGGCTGGAAATGTGGCAGCCTATTGCAAGTACATGCTACTCCCCTCTTTGAATCAATCCAGTTTTTTTCCTCTCTGACTGAGATCAAGGCTGGATGGGGAGAGGGAAATGGACCTTTTGCAGAAATGCATTGTTTTGCCTGTCTTGTGACCAGGCACGTTTGTTGCTCTGAATCTGAGTAGTGTCAGTCAACAAAGTAGGCTGTGTCAGTAAATTTCCTGCTGGAACTGTTTTTATTCAATCCATTTCAAGTTCTTGCACATGGCGCCCGTTGACTCGATGCCGAGTAGCTCTGTGGTAAATGAAGCATTTTGCATTTCCAGCTTGGGACATGGCAGAAAATAAACAGGTTTTCTGCTTAGGAAAAAAAAAAAAAGCAAACAAAAAACCTTGTGGAGGAAGGAAGAAAGGACATTCCGAGCAGTCCTTTGACAATATCTCCAAGCAAAGAAAGGACCCATTTTTGTCCCTTAGCACTTCTTCCCTCAGAGCTGGAAGCCAGCTTTGACCCATGGCAGCCCCTCTTAGTTTCCAGCCGTTGATTAAGTTTGGATGGAGTCTTCCCTCCCAGTTTTCTGGGGATGCCATGACTGGCAACCACATGTTTATTGCCCGCTTACTGTGAAAAGGGCAAAGACTGCTTATGGTGTGGAGATGCTTGTGAGACAGAGGTGATGTATGACATACAAAAGAAATAACAAAATATATATCTACGTAGCACATACGGAGTATGCAAACTTTTTGACTGTCCCAGATGGGTCACCTTGAAGCAATTTCCTGATGTAAATTAGATTCCCTTGAAACATCCCAGAAAAAATGCCAGTCTGCTGCAGCAGGAACTAAAATACTTCTCATAGATGAAGAGTAATAACGGAAATACAAACTGAAAAAACCTGTGACCTACAGGTGAGGATCAGGGACAGGAAAAATGTGGCTGTAGAGAGATTATAAATGAACTGATCACAGAAAGGAAATTTGTTCGTTTCTCAGTTTCACTATCACAAGTTGCTTTTTAAAAAGGAGATTTCAAATTGCACAAGGTATTATTTTGCAACTGTACTATGTATATGAAGTATCATAGTATCCAGAGAGGTTCTCAGGCAGCAAAAAAACAGAAACGAGGGAAAGAATGATCCTGGAATAAGATCAAAACCCTGAATTAAAAAAAAAGTGCCCTATTCCCACATTTGCCAGGAAGTTCCTTTATCTGGCACCCACCAATAATGGGAATTTTTCACCCTACATATCCACTGTTGTTGGGAACTGGACATGTGTGGGATATTACGGTGTGTCCCTCCTCTGTCCTTCCCCTTCCCTGTCCTCACCCCTCTTGTGATCCTGTCCCTGTCCACATGGAGACCAGTTGGATCACACTGTAGATCCTTTTTTTTTTCTCATACACCTGAATTTCTTTCCAGTGGAAACCAGGTTGCAAGAAGAGGGGGAAAAAGCTGTGCATCAGAACATTATTCCCATATGCAGTTACAATGTGGCCAGGGTACATCTTGGGAACTGAAAAGTCTCTGGTCCCACAATTTTTGACACACCCAGAGGGTACAAGTTCCCCGATAACAGCTTTCAAAAATTAGGGATTAAACTGTGTTTCTTACTGCCCTCCTCTGTAGACCAAGAATAATACTTTAGAGCAAAGCAAGGAATGCTGACAACATCAGATCTTTTCATGATCAGACGAGTGCACTGAGAGAATAATTATTTGTCTGCGAGCACTTGATTCACAGGTGGCTTCAAAATTAACCATGAAAGGTTGTGTTAATATAGATATTCTGCTCATCTAAATGTGAAATGGCTGCTGTTACAATCAGAAGGGCAAAAGAAGCCTGTGGAAAATTGATAGGTAAATACCTGGCTGAGATTTCTGTTAATTAAAGCGTGTAATTTATTAAAACAACAAAACACAGCGAACTGATTCAAGACCATCTGTCCATGGTAATCATAAGTATATATTCATAGTATTGCATCATTTGAGTAATAACCATAGCTGAACAAACACTTTGAAAAAAAGATAAACCCTTTAAACATAAGTTCTTTGTGTAAGCAAAATGAGGACCCTATTTCTCAGCCAGGACTGGGCCTCTAGATGATTTTGACAATATAGAAAAATAGCAATAAGGAAAGGGATGAAAAGTAATTGAGGACTAAACAGCAGGTTTTAACATGTTTAAAACTGTTGACTAATGACAATTAATCTGTGACTAATAAAAAGCATATATTGACTCCTCAGTTACTCAAGTTTTGCCCTGTTTAAACAGTAATTTATTATTTTGACTCTTCCTCCACAGTCTTTTATCAGGAGCAGAATAAACAATGATCAAAAATATGCACTGAAATGTTTTCCTTTGGGGGAAAAAAAAAAAAGGAAGAAGAACAGCATCTTTCTCCTGTGACAGTGTATGAATTTTAATGTAAAATGCATTCTGAGCTAATCCTCTCCTACACAGGCTTGTTCCTGCATTGAGAGATGACAGGCTTTTAAATGTGCCGAAGATGAGTTCAGGCCTTTCTTTCCGGCTCTGCGTTGCTTTTGCAGTACTTGCTGACACCACTGCTACTCAGGGGAGCATAAGGAGCCTACCTGAGCTGAAGGGTGAGCTGTGGAAACGGGAAATGCTGACAGCTGGGCCCCGAAGGTGAAGGAGGAACTGATGTTAAAACCATCTTTAAAAGAACAAAATGAATAAGCAAGAGTAGCAAATAACTAGACAGACTTAAAGAAGATTCTTTTAATACTCACACATTCACATTAGCTGTATCCATGTTAGCAATTGCAAGATAATAATGCCTATGCTAGTAAATTAAATGTGCTATGATCCCACTGAGGCCTACTCAAAGCACCCATTTTGTTAAACTCTCTTATCTCCCAAAACAGGGGGGCTGCTTCCAAGCAGCTTATTGCGAGTGGCCCCTGACTGATTACCACACAGCACCCAGGAACTGTGTGGGGAAGGGCTGCACACCCTAGGTCAAGTGTCAGAAGATCCTTCTCACATGACCCCTTCTTCCAGTTTAATAGTGTGGATGCTCAAATTCCAGTTCCAGGGGACAGTCACTGTTTACAACCTCAGTATAGGGAGGACAGTGCATTTGTCTCCTTACACAAATAAATGTGCTGAAGTCAACTCAGAATAATGAAGATACAGCACTAGTACTTCGTACTATATTATGTAAAACTACAGTGTGATTAGTAATTACTACAATATCAGTCTCTGCGTACTCATATGGATTTGTTCTGCGAAGGCACAGACTTCCAAATGCTTGAGAAGGTCTGGTGGCTATTTATACACGTAGAGTTACTTGCATGCTTAAGGGCACCATAAGTATGCCACCACATACTGTGGCAGAGACAAAGAGAGACAGTAAAAGCCACCAGGAATGCACATTAAAACATTTAGTTTATTTCCTCTGGCAGCTAAAATTGATATTATATTTCTGTTAGTACTTCACCATGTCCTGATTCAGAAAATTGGTAATATGAATCATTCAGTTTTGGGAAGGCACCACCAGATCGGATTGTATGAATTGTTGAAAGTAGCTAGAAGATCAACAGAATTTTAGAGTAGCACCGTTTTATTGTGGCTTTCTCCAATAAAGCCTTTTAATTCCATTATGGGGATAGTATGTTTTATAGTTTCAGCGATGGGTGTACCAAACATGCAGTGACCTGCTAAGACCTAACCAATGTGGGGTTAAGGAAAAGACATACAAGACTATGGCAAGTAAATTGTTCCTTGTTCAAATTCAAAGGATAAGTTTCATTAACATTCTCTTAAAATTAAGCCCTCTATCCATGGTTATCAACTCTTGCTTCCCGGTCACACAGGATCTGGTTCTATATTACAGGCCTGCAACAAAGGAAGCAAAGCAAGAGAGCAGGCAAGAGTGGGAGACAAAATTAGTATTTGTTTTTCACTCTCCTGAGTAATCAAGTATTTCCATAGCCCACACAGAAAATGAAACCTGGTTTCCAACTCATTTTCATCTGATGGTGGGATCCTCTGGTGGTGCTACCCCTGATTAAAACTTTTCATAAGGTTGGGACAAAAAATATTGCTCTCCTGTGTAGATTCTTTTATGCCTGACAACAGCTTGGGTTGCTGGTATATATTTTCTTCCATATAAGGCTGTGGGCTTTCCCTCTGCTATATTCAACCGTCTGTTTTCATGAAATATGTAGGGACCCAGTATCTTTCAAACCACTAGCTTTAAGTGAAACTGGGCTGAAAATGGCCACGAGTTATTTGCAAAGGGAGGACAGACAGACGCACAAGAACACACATACGCTCAGAGCATGACTGCATCATTGTCATTTCCATAGAAGCTAAAAATAAACAAACACAAAAGTCTGACTTCACTGCACAATGTCTTCCTTAATTGTAAAAGTTCATCTGGGCTAGAAACCGAGTTAACCACATTTTAATGCTAAGCACATCTGAAGACTCATGCTGCAAGCCTAAGGCAAGCATGTTCTTACAAAGTAGGCTCCACACCAGGCACTGAACGCAGCCACAACAAATGATCTTCCTTTGCACATCTAGATCCTGAAAGGGGGTGCAAAGACCATACACACTGTGGAAAGTGTGGAAAAGCGAAAAATACCAGTGACTCAGACCTGCTTTTTTCACCCCTGCCAAGAAACTGAGGACACCTCCTCTTCAGAGAGCCCTGGCCATGTTACTGAAACGCATGCACTTCCCAAATTCTGACAGAAAGTGCACATATCGTCTTTCCAGATCTTGGCAGCATGAAAAAGCAGAAATTGGATGATTCTGTGAGGAATAATCTGGAGTTTGGGGTTCCTATGGCTCTGTTAGAAACTCAACAATGGATCTGCAACAGATGCTGTTGGTAGGAACTCAACGAATGTACCACACAGAGGAATTTTCACTGAAGCAAATCGACTTCAGTGTGAAGGATGTTAGAAAGCTCATGTTTTTCATGTGTGGGAGGGGAAGAAACGTTCCCATGTCTCCACCACAGCTCCTACCAAATCGCAATGGGTCTCAACTACTTTGAGTGGATCCTATTGTCTGGGTGTCTGGGACTCAGGGACAGAGTTAATAGTTTTTCTCTCCAAGGAATGTGGATGACTTTGTAGATTATAATCATTCAAACTGGATCCTGCTGCTTCTCAGGGGCGAAAGAGCTCTCCTTTCTGCTTGGCTATTGGTCATTTTTGTTTGGGGAACAGGGAAGGGCCAGAGCTGTGACCTATGGAACAGATCTGTGAATCTCTTGGCTTGTCAGCGCCAGCAGGGAAAGGCCGGTCCCGTTATGACAGCTGCCCGTAAAAACTGAGACCTGATAGAGAACAAAATGTCAACAAAATGTCCCTAACAAAGGAATCGCTAGGCTGCTGCTCAAAGAGAGGAAGTTCTCAAGTAGGTATTTTGTCATTTAAGTGACATTCTTCCCTACTGAACACAGGCTTCATCACAGCGTTTCCTACTATTGTTGCCTAGCATCTGGATTACTGCAGCTCCCCTCCAGGGGGCTGGCCATACAGATCCTCCAAAAGCTTCAAGCACGTAATTAGATTGCTCCCTTGGTAAGCAGAATTTCCCAGAGGGGAAGCACATTGCACCACTGTTCCACAACTTGCCCAAGCTGCCAGCAAGAGCCAAGAACAAAGTAGTGCTTGAATCTACAAGGATCTGCAAATTCATTTGGCCCATAATGTGGAGCAGTAAAAGTCTGGCAAGCCTCTGACACAGGCGTTGTATGCATTTCATAATGTGCTTTGGATAGCAAAGTCCAAGAAGAGCTGGGCAATTTGGCAGGAAACCGAGCCAACCTAGCAGCTGGGTGTTGCCAACAGGCTGTGATCTTGCACCCTCTTGCTCCCAGCTGGGCCTCCTGCCCTTTCCCTGGAATCGCCCGGTGTGATGCTCATCCAGCCAAGCCAGGTGACCAAGAAAGCTGATTCAGCTCCTAAGCCCAGTAGACCACTCACTTTTTTTGCTGGCTTTGTTTTCTGATGCCGTTAGCAAGACAAACTGACCCACTCTTAAACTAAGTGCGAGATGAATGCTGGAGTTGGTGCAAGGCAAGCATTAATGACATGTGCCTGGAGGGGAGGAAACACAGGAGAAAAAAGATGAGCAGCCCCCTTTCAGTAGCAGCAAGCTGTTACACTGCATTCAGCATCACATGAAAGCCTACCCTTGGGCCTTGCTCACTGCCAAGTCTTTTTTTTAATTTTTTTTATTTCTTAATCGCAAAACCCTACAGTGGGTGATATCTAAACTATTTTGGGACTCAGTGTGCAGTTCAAGCAGATTTATTTTACAGGACGTACGGATGATGGCAACTCACTGGGCAGATAACAGCCCAAACTGTACCTTGGAGTACGATTCCAACACAGCATAAGCTGTTCTAAATTTGGGCGACTGCTGCCTGATTCCCCTCCCTCCTCACTCACACATTTCTTCCTTTCCCGCACATTTTGGCCTCATCTCTTGCATGGCATCGGTGCCAGTGGAACCAGAAGACGAATCAAGCTCAGGCAGCTGATCTAACTAGAATCTAACCTGTCAGAAAGTGGTTTGTCTCCTCAGGAATCTATTTTCTGAATCGGACCACTGCACAAGTCCATCTCATGCAAGGGAAGGGGTAGAAACATTTAGCTGATGGCATAGACAAAGAAGAGAAAGATAATTTGCCTTTTTAACCACCTTTTAGTTTTTTAATATGCATGGTAGGCATGTTTTTAAGCTTAGGCACTAGGAACAAAAGGGGGAGACTCACAAGGGACTCAGGCTGAGTATTTTTTCTCCAGGCAAGTACTCAAGGACTGTAATTCATGAGCTCGATTTAGGCGTCTCTCTGCCCTTCCGGGAACAGAGGGAGTTAGGCAACGGTGCATCCTTTTCCTAACAGCAAAATCTCTGAATAAGGGAGAGCAGCATCTGTTGAAACCAGCTAGTGGGAAAGGAGAAGGCAAAGAGAAGAGCTGAGGTTCTTCCTCTTCCCAGATTTAGACTTCTGCATGTGTGAGACTGGAACATATTTTGAGCCCTCCTTCCTTTCATTCGCTTCTAGATTTAGGTAACTAGCTCTTGCACTGGGAAACAAACGTGTGTCTGGCTGAAACACAGCCTCAAAGGAGAAATACTTAATGGTCTGAATATCCCCCCAAGGAAAAAAAAGAGATCAGGGTTCTATCCAGGTCCTCCTCGGAGGGACGGTGTTCAAACCTGCAGCTCCCTTCTTCTCAAAAGAGAGCTTTTTACGCCAGAGCTAGGAGGGTAAGTAAGCTGCAGAAGCCTTCCCTCCCCCAGTGGAGACCACTGGGCAAAAAAGCGCTGAAGAATCACAAAGCCAGGAAAAGCACAAGCAATAATAGGAAGTGCAACTCTGTATCTTAATTATAAAGGTGCTCCCCTGAGAGATGGAGGTCTTGGGCGCCAGGTCTTGATTCCAGCAGAGATTACATTTTTTTATCCAGTGATTCCTTAAAGCAAAAGGCATAAGCAAATGCAGGGGCAGGGCTATAGGGAAGGTCTTAATTCTCCTTACTCACTAATTCCTTTGATTTTTTAAAACACAAGACATTTGTACAGTTGCTAATAACACACTGTAAATGCCCAACAGCTCTAAGCAGGAGAGAGAATGAACACTTTGTTATTCTAGGAAAATAGATGTGTATTTTTACTGTAGTCATAACAAAGGAGGCTTCAAGCATTCCTCTACACGCCAGTTGGGTTCTTTTTCTCATCGCAGATATTCATCTCCCTGCAGTCTGTAATGTCTGTGTTCATGTGATGCATTCTGACAGGTTTTTTACAGTTAAAATGTGATATTTCCAGAAATCCATTCACAGTCTGGCTTTGGATAGAGCACGTGAAGTTACTTCAGCTTCCGCATCACTTTCCATTTTATTTTCAGCAAACTTTGGTTAGCATATTCCTGTAAATGTGTGAAACTTCAAATTGGAAAGGACTCGTTTCAATTCTCCTTCTGTTAATATAAGTTTGTCATCTCTCCAAAAGGCAGCAGGTTAGGTTCCCTTCCTACAGACTGTTACTCCTGGAAAATTAGTGCATGTCAGGTGTTTGGAAGTGAACACATGATGTTGTTATTCCACCAGGAGGTAGGATTGCCAGAGGTCAGTCTGAAACCGGGGCCATTGCATGGCGTCTCCAGCTAACCTGCTTCCCATGTTCAGATGTTGAAACAAACCACAGCATTTTGTTTTGACAAAAACAAGCCTTGAGGTAATTGGGCACATGAGATTAACAGCAAATACTTGCAGGAGGACTGCAACAAACAGATGCTAAAATCCTGTAAAAAAGCCAAAGTAACATCTTTCTGCAAAAGTTTTAAGGTTTAAAGATTTTAAAGTTTTCAGGGCAGAATTTATGAAAGTCTGAAGTCTTCTTCTGCTTATGTCAGAACTATTTCTGTATTATTAATAAATAATACATAAATAATCTTAAAACACCCTAATGAGTCCTCCTCTTGTTTACAAAACTCTCTAGCATTAGGCTGCTATTTATAAACGCGCTGTTCCTGCCTTCAAATTCTGCATTTCTTGTTTTCTTGGCACCTGTGTTCAGGCCAGGAAGAGGAGCTGGGTGAGAAGGAAGGTTATGGATTTAGGATTTTGTCTCTACACAGTCCTCTCTTCTGAGGCCGCACCTTGGTTACCTGTACTGTGTGTTTTGGAGAGAGAGAGAGGCAACTCCTTGTCTAGGAAGAGGACATGTGAAGTCACAAGACAGGAGTTCCATGTGGGTCCCTAATGAGCAAGGGATACTTTTGCAAGGCATCTGATAGCCCAAGTGAAATAGAAATTCTTTAGAAATAGAATCACAGAATTGCCTAGGTTGGAAGGGACCTTTAAGATCATCTAGTCCAACTGTAAAAAAAAGTAACAACCAACCAAACAAAAAACAACCAAAAAACCTGAGCACCATACCCACAAACCACCAATCAACACTAAACCATATGCCCGAGCACCATGTCAACTCATCTTTTGAATATCTCCAGGGATGGTGTCTCAACCACTTCCCTGGGCAGCCTGTTCCAATGCTTGATAACCCTTTCTGTGAAGAAATTTTTCCTGACATCCAACCTGAACCTTCCCTGGTGCAACTTGAGGCCGTTTCCTCTTGTCCTATCACCTGTGACTTGGGAGAAGAGACTGACTCCCCCCTCTCTACACCCTCCTTTCAGGTTGTTGTAGAGTTATAAGTTTTCCCCTCAGCCCCCTCTTCTTCAGACTGAACAACCCCAGCTCCCTCAGCCTCTCCTCATAAGACTTATTCTCCAGACCCCTCACCATCTTCGTTGCCCTTCTCTGGACCCACTCCAGCACCTCAATGTCTTTTTTGTGGGAAGGGGCCCAAAAGTGGACACAGTACTCCAGATGGGGCCTCACCAGTGCTGAGTACAGGGGGATGATCACCTCTTGGGTCCTACTCACCATGCTGTTCTTGGTACAGGCCAGGATGCTGTTGGCCTCCTTGGCCACCTGGGCACACTGCTGGCTCATGTTCAGCCTGCTGTCGACCAACACCCCCAGGTCCTTTTCTGCCGGGCAGCTCCAGCCACTTTGCCCCCAGCCTGTAGCACTGCCTGGGGTTGGTGTGACCCAAGTGCAGGACCCGGCACTTGGCCTTGTTGAAACTCATCCTGTTGGTCTCAGCCCATCGATCCAGCCTGTCCAGATCCCTCTGCAGAGCCTCTCTACCCTCCAGCAGGTCGACACTGCCACCCAGCTTGGTGGTGTCTGCGAACTCACTCGATCCCCTCATCCAGATCATTGATAAAGATATTAAAGAGAACGGGTCCTAGTACCGAGCCCTGTGGGACACCACTCATGACCGGCCGCCAACTGGATTTGACTCCATTCCCCACCACTCTCTGGGCCCGGCCCTCCAGCCAGTTTTTAACCCAGTGCAGAGTATTCCCATCCAAGCCGTGGGCAGCCAGTTTCTCCAGGAGGATACTGTGGGACACTGCATCGAAGGCCTTGCTAAAGTCCAGGTAAACAACATCTACAGCCTTTCCTTCATCCAACGATAGCCTTTTCACAGAGACAAAAGCAAGCTTGTTTATGAAATATCTCTGTTTCATGAAAAGTAAGTTCTAAAGTGAGTTAACAAAAAGAGCAACCCGTAAGTCCCTACAACAACACAGGGCGTGTGGCTACATGCAGAATGCAGGTCTGGAATACCCGACAGCACGCTCCTTGCTTGGGGGTCTGGAAGAATGTGTCATGGTTGTCTTTTGGCTTGAGTTTATTTCCCATGAAATGAAAAGTGTGAAGAAATAGGTGAGGCAAAAGGATAGGTTGGTGCACACCCAAGGCTCACCCCGACATACCAGAGACGTGTGTCTGGACTTGGGACTACCATGGAGGCACACCTGGGTTCTGGAATTTATACACACTCCATGAGATTCTTTGCAGCCATAACAGAAAGGTATAGTCAGCACTGGCAGGAAGAGTACAGTATAATGCCATCTCCAGCACTAACACCTAATCTATATTGGTTGTGTGGGGAGTTTGAGCTGCTGGATGAATGTGGAAAGGTACTCTCCTGTGAGAGTGGAGTGGTCATATCAGAAGTAAGCCAGATAGTCCATACAACTGCTTATACAATTGTATAACAATCCTGCCAGCATCTATGCTGCATGCAATTCCACACTTGTGGAAACATTCCAGGAACAGTAGAACTATACTGTATTTTACAGGACAAAATGTCACAGCTTGGAAGGCAGGGTGTATAGAAGCACTTGGCAGAGTTATCAGCATCTAGAATAAATGTACTTGTGCAGCCCCTAGCACAAATGTGTCCCTGAGTAGTCTGTCCTGCAAAACTGGAATCTGCCAGGTACTGTATACTCAGGCCACAATCTACCAAACAGCTTAAATATGTGCTTAATTGCAAGCAGTGAGTCCCAAGCTTAAAGCTAAACACAGGGAGAGGCATGCTATTGAACTGAGGGCAAAAACACTCAGCACTTCACAGGGTCAACCCTTGGCAAAACTGAGCCTTAATTTCTTGAAGTACAATAATTGTTCATATGTCTTTGAGGCTTGAATTTGGAAATGAGAGTGACTGTTATTTCAAGGTGTATGACTCAGGCATTGAGTAACCAGAACAAAATCAGAGACAAGGGAGAAGTAGAAGCACCAAGGATACCGTGGGGGAAGAAGCAGATGAGTGAGTAAGAGGGTTCCTGGGGTGAACGCCTTGCCACACTACCTGCAGATGCCTGTAACTCACTGCTACGGAATCCTTTTCATTGCCAACTTTATTCCCAGATAATTTAAGTGTGATTTATGAAGCACCTGGGGACAAGAATTACATGCGACCCCAGCCTGGCCACCTTCCCCCCAATTGTAATGGCTATATTTCTTACTGGGGTGGGGGCACAGCAGGTAAGGGATTACGAAAGGAATTCGGTGAGTTTAAGAGAAACAACAACATGTAAATTTTTCTCCTGTCATGACACTTTTCACGGTCTGTAAAAACGTGACAGATTGTGCTGGTTGCTCTTCATATTTTGCATTCCACAGTGCATTTTACATATATGCTTTATGTGCCCAAGTTCATGGGCAAAGTGGCTCTTAACGAAGCATTTTCCAATGCTGGCGTTGCCATATAACATATGAAATTCTGACAAGCAGCTTGGATCTGAGGAAGATTCTGTGTCTTTACAGGGCACAAGAGACACATCCTGGCACAAGAAGCTTAAACAGACAAAACACCCAGGATCATTGCAGAATGCCCTGGGTTTCAGCGATCCAATTATTTTAATTATGTATGAACTCTTGGCAGATTATTTTCATTGACTGCCACCTACCTAGCACAAGGTGGCATGGTAAGACTGCATGGATTTTAATAATCTCATGTCAATGCTATGTTGCACTTTGAGCTATAACAAGACATGACACCAGTAAACACGCCTGCTGAAGGGAGGTTTGGTGTGAATTTGAGACACGTTCCCAGATTCTGCATTGAGAATGCTGCTGAATGGCTTCATCCCTTTTGCAAACAGATGAGCTGACACTCTAAAGGGTCCCCCTTGGCCACCTAAAAGCATCCAGGCATCCACATAAGACACTAAGGAAGAATGTTCAATGTGCTTTTGGTATCTGTATATGTGGGTGATCAAAACTATGGAAATAACCCCTCACCTGGCCCTACCACTAGCCTTAGAACAACTCATCTACACACATAATAAATCTGCCAGCACTTAAATGAAGAGTGGAGTTTCTTTCTACGTGGTATGTTAATGTCCAAATAAATGGCACAGTCCTGCAGTAGAGATCTATGCCTGCAATTGTAAGGCCTGATTCACACAGGACAGACTACTACTGATCGTAACAGCCTTTCCCAGGCTTAATAGCTATGAACTCTCCCCTCAATTCACATGGAACCAGCATTGTTAGTAGTTTGCTAGATTTCAGAGTCTCCCATGGGATCCTGCTTGGCTGCTGAGTACAAGTCATTCTGTAATTGCTTTTGGAATAGTTTATCATACTGTTTTCTCAGCTGCCAACAAAAGCCTGTCGTACTTCTCCCAAGACTCATCTTTCACAAGGAGTTTTACCTCTACCCATCTCTAACTGCTAGGAGAGAATCCACTTTTTGCATTTTTGCTCTTGTAGGTTTCTAAACAAATCTTCCTTTTTCATCTTCATCCTAAAACTCAGTCCTCACAGCTAATTTAAATCAGTGACCTCTGTTTCTGGCTGGTGTTCTGCTCTTTCTGACTCTCACAGGGAGAAGCTGGTTTCAGATGGAGGCATTTGAAAACCTGTCTGGAAGTTGCATTACTGTGAAGCAGGTGAAAAACCTGAGCAGCATCTTGGAAATCAGAAGATGAACTCACACAGTTAAAAGACAGCTGACCTGGTCTAAACGGGAAGAGATGACAGCTTTATCTTTAGCAGGCAATGGGGCACAATAAAAGGATGAGGGAGGTGTGGGAAGAGATTCATCATAAGTAATTACAACTCCTATCAGCCTAGCTGGAATTCAACATGTGGGAGAGCAGGGACTGCTGCTGTCATTGCTGCCCTTGAATTTTTTTTTGTGAAGGGAAGTAAACAACTCTAAATTTCATCCTGGCTTCTATAGAAGCTTGTGTGGGTGTCCCAGTAGTGTTTGGTAAACAGGTTACAGCAGGAGCCGCAAGGAAAATAAGGGCTTTTTCCAAATAAACAAGTTTAACTTAATGAAGACTCAAAATTAATATGTGTTGGGGGGCTACCCCAGGAGTCTCATTATCCCTAATTGGCTGTTTTATTTCATGAAGTAGTCGGCGTTAACTTTTAGCTTGGTGAGGGAAAAGATCTCATATTTAATTGCCCCCAACCAAATTTTCCTTTATTCCTGGGAATGCTTGGCAGGATTGTGAATATCTCTAGTGGCCAAGCTGTCAAACAAGCTTTCCCTTTTCAAAGGACATTTTTTTTCCCCCTTCTCACTATCCAGGGCCAGTTTTGATTCTCTCTCCCACTCGGCACCTCCTATTTCATAGGCAGCACCGGTCCCAACAAGCCCTCCAGCAGACTGAAAGCCGCGACTGCTTTCTGCCTGGGTGACTTCCTGTCTTGGAGGCTCTGTGCCCAAATTTACACCAGCAAAAATCAGTGTAACTCAGGTTTAATATAGCACAAAGCAGAGCTAATTTTATGCTGGAACAGTCTGGAATGACATACCAAACTCTGGTTTTGGCCATATGTACTAGTGTTTCACACTCCTTCCACAAAAAAATTAAGCTTTGGCTCATAGTATTATCTATTTTTACCTTATCTTTAACCTATTCTAGGATTACAACGGCTAAGCAAAACCACCTTTTATTTCTTTCTCATCTCATTGGTCTAAAATCACTATCCAGCATAAGTGAGCAGGGAAATAAAGTTTTCTTTTTAAATAGCAGTAAGAAACGGATGATTTATCAGAGGCATTAAAAAATATTAATGGTGTAAAGACAGCTTGACAAATAAGGGATCATTATTCTCATCTCCACAAGCTGAATTACAGCTGTGGCATTCTTCCAAGCAGTGCTCAAGATGTCTGATTTCTATTTTAGCTGATATTTGACAGAAAGGATTTTATTTTTGTGTTATCTAGGGGAAGTAGAAGTACGTATTTGTTCTGTCCTTTTTCCTACTTGCTCTCCTTGCTCATTCTCCTGCTTTCTTATCTGTACTGTTTGCAATGTTTTATTAGACATGGTCAACACCTGAGAGCCTTCAGGAGTTATGTATCTTCTGTAGTCAGTATTTTCCATTATTATTTTAAGGTGTGGTATACCGAACACTTAGCAACTTAACACTTGATATTTAGCCTCTGGAGTGTATAAATAAGAAGACAGGTGAAAAGCACTGTCGCCTGGAAAAGATACAGACTGAAACTGAAAAACATACCTGCTTTAGGCTTCTTACATAAGGTTCTCAACGTCCAATTTCCAAAGTGATCCTCTAGTTCATGAAAAGTAAGGTGGTAACACCAGGGGTTAAGAAATCACAATAGTATGTTGGAAGAAAAGGCTTTGCACCTGAAGAATCCTAGGACTGAATTTCACTTAACTGTGAATAAGAGTAGCATCCCTCGTTCCCTTCCCTGGCCACATAGTCCCTTGTGCCTAGTGACGTAGCAATGGCCAGCCCTGAAGTCAACTGCTTCAATGAGCTCATCTGACAGAAACCAAATCCACCAGAAAAACAATGGTTTTCCATTGAACTCATTTGCTCCCCTAATTCGTTCTGCAGCCTCCCAGCCACTGGACCTCATGTTAAGGGGGAGCGAGACAGAATACATGTCTGTGTCTGGAGAGAGATGGAGAAGACTCCACTTCTCAGCATCAGCCCACAGTCATAAGAAATCAGTTGTAATGTAAAATCACACTCTGAAAGTGTGGTTCGATATGATGAGGTTAGGATTTGCTCAGAAGGCAATGAACACACACCTCCCCACACCACCCCCAATTAAATATTCCTCAGTCTTGTTACCGAGTTGAAGTGGCTCATGGAAGCATATGGCAAACACCAAGGAGGAACTAAGGGAAGATGAAAATCTGCGTTTGGGAGATGAGGAGTCAGCAACATCTCAGCAGTGGTAAACTCTTAGACCAGCTCAGCTGCTCAAGGATCTGTCTATAGTTATCAGTTTGCTCTGCAGATCATCACTTAAGAGGCCCTTTCTGGAAGAGACAAAGCTCAACTGAACAGTATGAAATAAGCCATTTTTGCTTATGCTAACAGGTTCTTAATAATACATTCAGTATGCCATTGGAAAGACAATCTGAAATATCTAATAGTCCCACTGTGGACAGAAAGATGCGTTCGTGGCCACACAATCTAAAACGTTCTCAGACTACTGAAAAAAATTGGGAACAATGCTTAGTTATTCAGCAAGGGCATGAGCTTTAAAGAAGCAGATCTGGCTCAAAACCAACACAACTATGAAAAAAGTTTACTCAGGGGAAAGAAGGCCAAAAGCACTGAAGAACTGAAGAAACAGAGGAACCAACACTGGGGAAACAGAAGCGCCGTTGTTTTGTATGGGCAAGGGTTTCAGAAGTCTATTCAGCAAATTACCCACTTGGCCTTAAAGCAATGGGCCCACGGGGCAAGTTTGGGGCGCGAGCCCTTTTCACCCAGCCTCTCCCTTTGTCCTGAAGGAGACGACCCCTCTGACATAGCCTGAATGACTTTCTGTGTCCTGGCACAGGCAGGCATTCCCTGATGCCTCTGGCTTCACCCCGTCCTCCCACAATAGAGGCAGGAGCACAAGTCATTCTCTGCCCATGAACCCGCACTTCCCAGCTGCATCCCCAGGGCAAGGAGAGTGGAAGGACTGGGCAGTAGGAAAGCAGCTGGATGTCCACACTGCCTGGAAAACGGGCAGCAGA
This sequence comes from Calidris pugnax, assembly GCF_001431845.1. Lineage (NCBI taxonomy): Eukaryota > Metazoa > Chordata > Aves > Charadriiformes > Scolopacidae > Calidris > Calidris pugnax. The sequence continues at coordinate 15,313,897 of NW_015094510.1, read as the reverse complement.
TTGGGGAGGGGGGAGATAAAGGCGGCTGCTCCAGTGCAAGACTGGTGGTATCGGCTTGGTTGGGTGGGAGGAGTACTGCTGTCAAAAGGACGAGGGGGAACAGGCTCCTGGACACAAGGAGAGGGAAAGATCAACCTACAGGAACCTCCTATAGCCAACATTGACTCTTCGGCCTGTTGAGTTTGGGTGTCCTATTAAGGCCACAAGCTTTTAGGTCTGGTGAAACTAGTATTACGGCCCTGAAACAGATCAAAAGTATTTCAGGTCTAAATAATTCAGACGTCAAAAAGAATGCGAGGAAGAAAATGATTTCGTGGATGGATTGCTTTGTTTTCAAAGTTGCTATTGCTTTCTGCTTATGCACCCATACAGACACTCCAACAAATCAGTGAACTGGATGCACAAACAGATCGCATCACTGATTACATCTTTGCCTCAACAAAATCAGGGAAATACTGGGGGGGGGGAAAAAGCAAGCAAAAGTTATTTAAAAGGCAGAATTATTTGATGAGATTTTATCTGCTATGTAGTTTAAAGAGAATTCCCAAACTATCTACAATCAGAACATTAAGAGTTGTTGTATATTGTAAATGAATTTTAAATAACTCCTGTTGGAAGAGTTTTCTTCTTCTCAGGGTTGCCAAATCTCATTGCTTTATCAAAAATCTCATAATGCTGAATTGCTTATTTAACCCACAATTCAAAGAATCACTGACTAATGAGTTTCTTGCCTTTTTTTTTTTTTAAGTGTAAATTTCTCAGGGACATACTTACAGCAGAAGGTAAAAAGATAATCAGAGTAAATAGCAGAGCGGTCGGTGTTATTATTCATCTAGTGCATTCTCTAATCAGGAGAGAAGAGAATCTCTGTTTGCTGGCAGGTTTTGCGGCAGCTTGCTGACAGCAGAAGACTGTGGGGTCTGGGGACTCGCTGCTCTTCTGCGGAAGTGCTTGCCCTGGTTATAAACCCTGGCCCCAGATAAGCTTTCATCCAGTGGTCTCCTATCTGCCCTCCACCCTGGCTCTTCTCTGTCTCATCACATCACCAAATATAAAAAATTCCACTGGCTTCACTGTGACCCCACCCAGAGCTAGAGGCCTGTTTACAGCACCAGCCCAACATTAAAAAAAAAACAACAAACCAAGAGTATTTTTAAATTATAGCTTGATGGCTGGCAGGATCAAGGGCAGGATTTGCATCTGTTACCTGCCCCGATCGTCCTGTGCAGACCTCTGTAATGGATGCAAAGCTGCCTTTAGTCTCCACAGGCTGCCAGGTCAGCACTGGCAGCATCAGCGTGTCAGGCAGGTCACCACTAGCTTCTGTCACTTAGGGGACAGCCAGCCTAGATAAAAGGAGCTCTTAGCTCTGCCTGACTTAAAACTCAGGGCTTTGTTACATCTCCAGCGTCGGCCACTTAACTTTCTTTAGCCATTAGTAAAGCGACATTTCATCCTCCATCTGACACTGAGCACCTAAGCCATTTTTGGACATCAGGATCCCTCGGACAGCGAGTTAGAAAAGTTAAGACGCAATTCGGCCACGAGCCCTTTCTTTGCGGTTTGTTTTCTGTGTCTTTAGCGTACACCTGTGTCTCATTTAGAGGCTCTTCTGTGGAAATCCAGGCAACTGGAAATGCACTCAGAAGACCAACAAGCGCAGCTCCCTGTGTAACGAGCCAGCGCCCGCAGAGGGCCTTTACAAACACGCATCTGGCCCTCTCCGAGGCAGATGTGACCTCCTTTCCCCTCACGCCCACGGCTGGCCGCGACGAGCACCGCTCATCCCCTCCCCCGCCACCACCGCCGCCCAGCCCTTCCCTCCCCAGCCCCTCCGCTCCTCAGGGCGGCCGTTACCCCTCAGCGCCTCACGGCGGCCGTTACCCTCCCGCCCCCCGCGCGCGCCGCACGGGGAGGGGAGGGAGAGGGACCACCCTCCCGGCTGCCGGCCCGCCCTGCGCATGCGCCCGGCGTCCGCAACCGGCGCCTCCGCCGCAGGGGGGCGCTGCCGGGAGGCCCGCGCGGGGCCTGGCGCCGCCGGCGGCGGGAGGTGGAGGTTCTCTCACGGGTCCGCGCCCCGCGACCGTGATGGCGGCGGCGGCGGCGGCGGCAACGACGACCGCGACCGGGGGAGGTGGGGAGCGGAGCAGCACCCGGGACCGGCTCCTGGCGGCGCTGGAGGATCTCGAGCTCTTGGCCAGGTACCGCTCCCGGTACCCGGATGGGATGGGCCGGGGGGGAAGGGAGAGGGCGCTGGGCGCTGTACGTGCGCGCGGAGCCTGCGACGGGGGCGGCGAGAGGAGCGGCGGCGGCGGCCTCTGGGGTCGGGCTGGGAGGGGGTCGGCCTGACCCCACGCCTCGCTGGGCCGCGGGGCGGGAGCAGGGCCCGGCCCACGCGTTTCCCCGCTCTCCCGCCGTCCCCAGGCCGGCTCCGGCGGGAGGGGACTGAGGGTGTCCCGGGGGGCTGGGTCCGGGCCTGCCCTCCTCTTCACAGGAAAGAGTCGGCGGCGCCTGATTTCCTATTCCCAGAGCATAAGGAGAGCTTCCTCAGCCTTCCTCTTGCCTTTCTCTCGTGGTTGACACTTGCATTTCCTGTGAAACGCACGCCCCCGCCGCCCACCCCCGATTTTAGGCTGTTCATTATTCGCTAGAAATCACGCTCAGGTCAGAAATTTGTACGGGGTGTTTGGTGACTTAGGCCGGTGTGTTCATTGCCTGTGTTAGTGTCAGGCTCACTCCCAGCAGGCTGCAGAGCTCGTCTTTGGAGTGATAACAAACGCTCAGATATTTCGTCCATGCTCCTGTGGCTGGAGTGATAACCCTTGTCCAAGTTGTCCCCCGTGTTATGGGGGCACAAAGGGCAGTGCAGCCAAACCGGTTCTTAGTTATTTTTCTCCTCTGGAGGAGAACAGGAGCTTAGGAAAACTTTTTCAGAGGGAAAAACGCCCACTACCCATGTGGCTGGCTCACACTGTATGATTACCACTGGTGGGACAAGGAAAATATATTGGCCAGTTGCTTTTTTTGTTTCTGGCTAGGTTTTATTTTCAATTTTAGATTTTATTGGGACATACGGATTGCTGGAGAACATGTTTTTTTTAAAAAAAGACTTGCTCTGTATCTAAATTATTATTATTATTATTATTTTTTAAATCTTGGGACTAATATTCTGACATAATGAATCCAGAGCAACCCTCAGCAGCATTTAGTGAATTGTCCTGTTGATGAGCGAAGTGTCGCAGCACCATAGAGCTAGGCCTTTTGCAGTCATGGGTACTGTCTTGGTGGCAGGGGCAAAACTTAAGCAACATGTCTAAGCTCTAGCCTTTGTGTAGTTCTGAGTCTGCATCTGTGCATTGTCCAGCTAACACAGGACAGAATTACAGCCCTCCATGACATCAGCCTTGATGGCAGTAGTTGACCTACTTATAACAGTTTTTTTTTGCTGCTGCTGCTCAGTGTTGGTGAGGTAGAATAAAGCTTTAGTGATGATGACAAGTTTCTTCATTCTCTAATTGTTTTAAATTGTTTTAGCATTCAGAAGTGACCAAGAAGCATAGACCAAGGTGCTGTTTAGAGCTTTACTGGTGAGGGGCTTTTTCAGACATTTTGAAAAGTACCTGTTTTTGTGTTAAGGTTCTGGCCCTACTGATGTGTTCGTGGTACATCCCACTGTGCTGCTTGCACTGGACCAAGCAAAGAAGGACAGTGTCTTCAGATGGAGTGTTACTCTTGCTTGGTGTTGAACTGCCATCCATAGCCTTAGAGGGCAAATAAGTTTGCTGAATTTACAGAAAATTCCTTTTTGCACAGTGTTCTTGTCATTTATTGAGTCCCCTCTGAGGTTCTCGCTAGCTTTTCGTAATGGTAGCAAAGTAAATGGGTACCTGGAAGCCTGATCAAGAGGTTTGTTTGAGAAGCACTTCCAACCTAGCACCAGGATATTACTGCTTTTTGGTATTTGAGTTTGATATACCACTGATACACCACTGTGGAAATACTTGTGGTTTCACAACACACTCTAGCTGTTTGAAAGTGTAGACTTAATTGCTCTAAACCCAAGTGTGAAACTTACTCTGTTGGGAAAATATGGAGGAAAAGTAAAGAAGTAAAATAGTGAAGAGAACTTTAATGCCCTCATGCAACAAGCAAGAGCAGTAAAATATGAATGCATTTCATTGTGCTGTTTCTTCTCAGCTTCTGCTCACATCTTATGTAGTTCAGCAGGAACGTAGCACTTTCCGTGAGTACAAATGCACGAGCAATTTATAAGCTCAATGAAAATGTGCTGCAATCATCAGACTATTCACAGAATTACTCCTAGTTGAGAAATCCCTGCCAACACTATACTACAAAACTATAAAATACTCAATTCCATAAATACTTCTGTAGTGATATCAGTACTCTGACAATTTTGGGATGATGTGATGTGATTTACAAATAATGTCATAGAAAATTGTGCAAACAGAGTTTTCCTTTCAGGGAACTAATTGAAATTTTGGCAATTTCAAGAAACCAAAAGCTTCCACAACCAGGAGAGGAGAGCCAGGTAAGCTCACTTTCTAAACTGTATTTCTTTGGGTTAGCAAGTTGTTTTACTTCTGTTTTTTTCCTTTTTTCCTTTCTTTCTCCTTTTGCCTTTGCCTGCACTCAGGCTAATGGTGATGATGACGTTTTGGTCCCACTACAAAAGCATTCTTGGTCCTCATGTTGCTGTTTGTTCATTTGCTGTATGCTTCATAGGCTGTTTCTGCAAACAGAGGAAGAAATTTTGTTTCATTTCTCATGTAAACTCCTATACTTCAATAGATGTCAGTTGCTCTTAGCAGCACGATTGAGGGTGTGTTGTTGTTCTAGCTAAATTAAAAGTTCTACAAAACTCTTGTTCAATAGATCCTGGAACTGCTGATACAGAGAGATGGAGAGTTTCAAGAGCTAATGAAGCTGGCAGTTGATCAGGGGAAAATCCATCATGAAATGCAGCTTTTAGAAAAGGTAGTAGAAAAGAGGGATAATGATATTCAGCAGCTGCAGAAACAACTAAAAGAAGCAGAACACATACTGGTAAGTTCATAATTATATGTTTGTTTTTGAGCATCTACTTGTGAAAAAGGTGGTTCTGGGGAAAGTAGTGTTTTGTTAGTTTGAGGAGATTTAAATATTTAAAACTTCGTAAGAGTGTGGTGGTTTGGGTTTTTTTTCAGTAGTCAGATACTGTTAAGTTAACATGGTATTCAGTTTTGTTCTATAATGCTAATTTTTTTCCAAACCTATTTTACTTCTCTATATTTTGAAAATGTTCACTGAATAGTTTCTCTCTTAAAATGCAATTAAATGCAGCCTACTTAAAGTAGATGTGTACAAATGCATTGAAGGTTTGGTTTAGTTTGTTGTTTTTTTACAACTAGGCAACAGCTGTTTATCAAGCAAAGGAAAAACTGAAATCAATTGAAAAGGCAAGAAAAGGTGAGTATCCATGATTGTACATAGTACATAAATGCAGTTGTAAAGAAAATTGCTAGTGAGCTCAACTTAGGGTTATTTGAATTTTTTTTAAGTTCTGCTGTCACAGATTTTGGATGCTTTGTGTGTAAACAAATTTCTATTTCATTATGAAGCTAGAACCGTTTCTTCAGAATAAAGGCAGGAATGAATTACTTTTTGTGGCAAATATCTTAATACTAAATTCAAATTCAAGTGTCTCAACATTCTTCTTGGAGTGACAGTACTATGTTTTGATTACCTGTCTCACCAATTTGCCTCACTTGGTCTGCTGAGGAAACGGAAAGAATGTTTATGTGGGTGTGCATTGTATTTGAGAGACTGACTAGCTGCTGATACTGGTTTGTAGTTGTAGTAATTCCTGGCACTCTGTGGCACTTACCAAGCTAAACAGATTTTTTGTTTTTTGTGAGAGGCTTTTTCTTTTTTTTTTTTTTATTTTACAGTGTCTTTTATCATTTTGTTATACCTCTTTCATCTATAAAACCCAGGAATTTCATAAAGTTTCTATTAGTGTAATCTGGGCCCATATTTAGAAGGACTGCTACGTGTGTTCTGCAATAACTAAGCAAACAAAAAAAATTCTTGACTACAGAAAATTCCATAATAAAGAAGGTGCTGAAGTTTTCTTATGAATTGTGCTTGTCAAGTACGCTGCTGAAGAGATTAGTTTGTGTTTTTCACAAGGTTGAAGAACTGTTGACATGGAAGGTACTGAACTCGTAGCTGGAAAATCAGTTTGCTGCAAAGCTCATCCTTGCATAATCTAAGAATCCTCAAAGCAGTCATTGCATTTGAAGCAGGCTCCTAATGTTTGACAAAATTACATTCTCAATCTTTTCAATATTAGCATCAAATATTCCAAAAGAATTGAATGATACATTTTCTTGAGAATGTAGTATCTTTCCTTCTCATTTTCCAGGTGCCATTTCCTCTGAAGAAATAATTAAATATGCCCATAGGATCAGTGCTAGCAATGCTGTTTGTGCTCCTCTGACATGGGTACCAGGTAACTATCATGTTTATCACAAGAGGATTTTTTTTGTAATAAAGCATGGTCAGTATCTGGTCTTACAATGCTTTTATATAGTGAAAAACACTGTAGTTTATTATAATAGTTTTCAGCTGTTATATCTAATATTTTTTTAAAAAATTGGTATCCAAAGTCCTGTAGACTGTAAGTATATCTTCAAAAGGCTATGAAACTGATTGCTTCCATTGACTGGGCTTCTCTGCTCTCCTTTGTTTGCCTTTTCCCCCTCAGTATTCTCCCCAGTTATAAGTTAGAACCAAGTATGTTAAAGGTCTTAATGTGTGCTTGGTTGTGTCTTCTCCTGCCCCTTATAGTATTCTTTACAGAGAATGTTAGTAGTTGGTGGAGTCAGAAGCAGAATTTTCATTATGTCACATTTCAATTTTGGGGACTATCTATCTTTCCAAAATGAAATTTTTTTTTTTTATTTTTTTTTTTCCCAATTCCTGTCCTTGCTGTTTAGCTGTGAAATAGCAGGGAGAGCAAAGATAAGTTTTTCTGACAAGTTTGAATGAGCAAAGAAAGTTAAGTGAAAGCCATAAAGTTGGGTTTCAGCAAAGCAGTTGATCTCAACAATCACCGTATGGGGTTTTGGTCAGGAAATTAGGCACTGAAGAAAAAGTTAATGTCTGCAAGACAATTTAAAAACATATCTTTGTGGTGTTTTTTTTTTTTTTTTTTTTTTTTTTTAAAGGGGACCCACGTAGGCCATATCCTACTGATCTGGAAATGAGGAGTGGTCTCTTGGGTCAGATGAACAACCCATCCACCAATGGAGTTAATGGACACTTACCAGGGGATGCACTTGCAGCAGGCAGACTGCCAGGTAAGGGAAACTCGTTTTTGTTTTGCTTTACTTTATTCCTTGTACAGTCATAGCAATTATATGTTTCCCTTAGCAAAGGCAAATCAAAGTTAAAATAATGAACATTATGGCTAACGTTGTTCCCTAGCAGCGAACATGTAGTGAATAAAATTAACAATTAGAAATTGCCTCATTTTATTTCATGCTAAATCATACTGCAGACACTACAACTAAGTCAATATAAACAAAATTCGGTTACCCTTCAATTCACCTGTTTAAAATTGCTGTAAATTAAGTGATATGAGATCATATTTAAAAGCAGAATTTTCAAAGCAAACTTTCCTTAGCAGTGATGACAAAGTATGGAAGTGGGAAAGGTGCATTCAAAAGAAAAGGAGCATATTCCCTCCCTTTCTTTAAGTCTAGCTCTATATAGCTCTATATCTTTGTTTGTTTAGAAGTTGTTGTTGTTTAGAAGTTCTGGATTGAAAAGACATCGCACTGGTGAGGTAGTACCTTGAGTGTAGGAATCGAGCTTTAATCCTGTAATTGCTTAGTGAAATGTGCACTCCCACTGGCTAGTGGGATTCATTCATTCATGCTAAAATAGAATTTGGCAGTAAGTTACAGTAACTACACCAAGAATTCAGTGGTTCTGTACCTGTGCAGCATTAATCCACCACGGTGAGACTAAATTGTGGAAAAATTCTTAGTTTGGATTCATAGGAGTTCCGTAACAGTTCTGACGTGTCTGTTAGGCCACTTGCAGGTATTGCAGGAAGGTTGTTTTCAAAAATCGTACTGAATTTATTAAAAAAAAATATGGAGAAATAGCAAACTTGGATTTAGCATTTCCAATGATCTGTCTAATCCTCTTACCACCTCTTGGGAAGTGACTTGAAGTTCTGCATGATCTCACTTTCTAAACCTTTGGCCTTGGATCAAATGGGTCAGTGAGCCGAATAGGAGAGGGACCCTGACATCTGTTCACAGCAACCTACCAGGGAAATGCTCATGATGGGCCCACGTATCTTTTCTGTTCTTTTGAAATACGATCAGGGGAGTTGTTAAGGTTGTGTTTTCCCCACGGAGTTGTTTCTGTAGAGCCCTCTCTGGCTGGCTCTTTTGCCTTTGGGGATGCAGAGTTGTTCCTTTTACTTTTGAGTGCTGTCTCTGTAAGAACTGAAATCCCACTCTTTCAGACTTTTCCTTGAGAAGCTGGAAAATGTGGGACTTTATTTAAGGAGTTTAAGTTGTTAATTGAATCTGGGTCTCCTATGTCAGGGGAAATCGTCTAATTGCTAGACTGTCAGGTAAGAGGGAAACACCAAAACTTCATTTAAAAGAAACTGGAGGCTGTCCTGGCATTTTGTGTAGGGATCTTGAATCTGTTGGTGTGTGGAGGAGGCATCTCCTGAGACTGCTAATTATGGGATGTGTCCTTTTAGAGACCTGTGTGGAGAGTTGACCAGTTACTGACTCCATGCTGAGTCTGCAAGCCAGCCACTGGGCTGCTTGGTAGCGTCAAAACTTTGAAACTGCAGCACAGCTTGATTTAATAGTGGACTGGTCCGGCATTGAAGCATGGCCACAGGACCTAAGACACTGGCTTACATTCTCAGCTGCTTCAAATAAAGCAGATTAGCCTCAGCACAGCTGGGATGAGATCACCTGGTACTACTGTTGGTCTTCCTGAAGCGGGCACAGAACTGGCACAAAGGCTACATTACATCCTCACATCTGATGGTGGGTTGGATTTGTACAGTTGGTAATCCATCTGGTGGGGGGGGGCTGTGGTTGTAGTTGCCATGTGGAATCTCAGGTGTCTACAGACTTATCAGAAGCTACAATGTGCGTGGAGTCTGGTGCTTCTGAGCTAGGCAGCACCTGAGTGAGAAGAAGTCTACCATTTATGACCCCCTGCCCTCTCTTTCTGTGCTCTAAGTCCCATGTGGTTGGGCTTTTGTTCACTTCTGACTCTGCCTAATTATTTTTAATTCTTGCTACAAGCAGGAGACAGCTGGTTTCTTCTGTGGGATAGACTTAGCTACAGTGCCTCGTAATAAGTGGAGAAAAACTGAAGCACAGCAGTGAGCCTAAATTAAAAGGAAGGGAGCAGAAATGGCATATAGATGTGTACTGAAGTTTTGAAATGGGTGCCATTTTCAACTATCTCTTGATACTTGATGTCTGTAGACAGAGTATCTTTACCAGTATCTGCTACTGGTTGTGTAGTAGTGATGCACCCACCATATTTACTGTTGGAAAAAGAATAATGAAGGTGTTTCCACCAAATTTGGATAAAACCTTTTACTCTGAATTTCCATGGTCTGCCTTAAGTATTTTTTTTTGATCTAATGTTTTCATCTATTTTTGCATACTGACAGAGGGTGACCATTTTCATTACTGCCAGCGGTTGTGAATGTTAAGTCAGTTCAAACTGTGCTTTGAAGATGAAAAGCTCTGTGTGAATATATACTGTTTTGAAGTGGAGTGATGAGAGATCAAGAGCCACCTACATAAATAGGTCGGTCTGGCAGAGTAGGCTTTTACAGTGATAGAATGATCTATCAATTAAGATATGTTTTCCAGCTGTTAGTGGAGGGCTTCATCTGTCCAAAATTCAGGAAGGATTTTAAGATTTGTTTTAATTTTGAACTGGAGTTCTGGTTGAGCTGTCTAGTTGAATTTGTTAATACACGAAGCTGATTGATTGATTGATTTTGCTCCTTTTTTCCAGATGTGCTCGCTCCTCAGTACCCTTGGCAGTCAAGTGATATGTCAATGAACATGCTACCTCCTAATCATAGTAATGACTTTATGTTGGAGCCTCCAGGACACAATAAAGAGAATGAAGATGATGTAGAAGTTATGTCAACAGACTCCTCCAGCAGCAGCAGTGACTCAGACTAGGTACAAGAGAGACAGTATCTCCAGTAGACCTTTCCTGTGGTGAAGGTAGGTTGGATGCTGTTTGTCACAAACAGCAATATCCTTTTGTTACTCTGGCGGCCCTCTGTAGGGAGAAGGTAACAGCTGACTCAGAAATAGGGTGACTGATTTAAAACTGTGGACTTTAGAACCTTTTTTTTTTTTCCTTTTTCCCCCATTAGATGTTCACGTAAAATGACTGGGAGCTTTTCTGCTGGAGGAGAAATAGATGTTCACGTAAAATGACTGGGAGCTTTCTGCTGGAGGAGAGATGTCAAATTTCCAGTGATTATGTAAATGTGTGAATGTGTATGTTTACAAGAGACGTGCTGTATATATATATATATACACTTACTATACATTAGATGACAAAAGTTCCTGGGAAAAAAAGGTGTAAGGGGAATCCCCTTGTATGTTTGTTAGTAACTTCACTCTTTTGCTGATAGCCTTTTCTCAGAAATGAGGCATGAAATTTGTAATTTTAATATCTTCTTTTGTTACTGCCTAAACACATGTTCTTGATCATCTTCTGTATGCCAAGAACAAAAATATGGCAAAAAGGTGTAAAAAAGAAAAAGTTTGTAATTATTGTAATATATAATGAATGATTTGTCATAAATAAACTCGGCTTTGATGTAACTGTTATGTTGCGTTTTGCAAACTTAAATCTTAGATGGGTTACTGTGTAACCAGTACTCAGCACATTTTATCCCAGTATGTGGTTGAATTCTGATTAAGTTTCAGAAGTTTGTACTCAGCTTTCCCTTTTGCAAAATGCCAAGTCAGTATTAGGAGCAGCTGAGTGGTCAGGACCTGGAAGTCTGTCCTTTTCAGCTGAGCCTTCTCACGTACGCGCAGAACTAGGCAGACCCCGAGGCAGTGATGTAGAGTGGCCATTCCAAGACTTCAGTGATACTTTGGTTAAGCATCCTGGGACTCTGGAGATGACACCCTTTGGGGAACGCTGCAGGTTCAGCTCCTTTCAGTTCAAAGTGCTCCCAGATTCTTTATTCTTGTAATCTATATTTTTTTCAGTTCTTTGAACCTGCTAATTTGTTTACTTCAGCAGTTGCATTTCCTGCCTCAGCTACAACGTTCTTTCATCTTTCCAAAGGCACTTCCCTTGGCTTTCCTTTCCTTGCTCTGTTTTGCTTAAGGAGTCATTTTATGACAGCTACTTTTCAGTCTTCTAATTTGATCAGAGGGTTACTTATGTGAACTGTTGCTCGTGGCAGTTACAGGTTTCTGCCCTGCAACGAGGGCAGTTCCTGAAGCACAGATCACAACTCTCCCCACTTTTCCATTTTGTAAATACTGGAAGTATCTGATAAACCAGGTACTTCTTTATTTGCTCAGTCTTTCAACTACTGCTGTCCGTAACGCTGCCACATATGACCAATGTATGTACAAATCCCATAAGGATGTAGAAATGAAAAGGACCTCTTCAGTCACGTTCAGTCACGTAATACGGGGCAGCACTTCTTGTTTTAAAAAAGAAGTGAAGAATTTGGTTTTGTCTCAGCTGTTCCTTTTGGAAGTATTTTCAAAGTTACTAAAATTTCACCTCTATTTTGCAATATAAAGTTATCTATATATGTTAACTTTTATTCAGTATCCTCTTTTTCCTTTTTGGTGTTTACTCCCAATGTCTTTATAGAGAACTGTATCTCCTCCTTAATTCATGTTCATCTCAATACACCCAGTCTCTCTCAATCAGCCTAATTAACCTTGTATACTCCTGTTCTAGTTCACACTGTTTCTACATTATTCTTAAAACATATATGATAACAATCATACACAATACTGCAAAATGCATTTTCTTAATGCTTTGTACTGTGGGATTAGTATTTTCTTCCCTAAATGCCCAATGTGTATTATTACACAGCCACAGCTCAACAGTCTCTGTCGTCTTTATTTTCTTGGAATGAAATACAAATAGAGCTACTTAATTTTCATGGGAAGTATAAGGTACAGTCTACCCAAAACTCTTATATGGCTGTATCAGGTGATTTACTAACTGAAATATTGGGGAGGCAGGTGACTGTTCCAGACATTTAATAAATAAGAGTGAACAGAAGCAATGACGACTTCTTTTTCTGGGTTGTTTGCTACTCTGTTAAGGGATTAAATGGGACCAACGTGTTACATTTAAGAAATAGGTAAGATGACAGCTCTGCCCACTGGTTGCTTAGCATAAAAATCAGACTCTGGGTATAAGATGCATCCTGCTGAGTTTCTTACATCAGTGCTCCAGACTATGTATTGCTCAGGAGTGAATTTTCTCAATGCTAGGTAAGTATAATGCCATTTTAGGTGAATTCTGTCTGTTACAAGCAATTTGGCAAACCGCAAAGTTTTAACTGGGTGTTTTGTTATTCAGCGACTTGGATATGTACTTAATAAATTTTCCTATTTAGCAAAAGTACTGAAGGGAGACCTTATCAACGCCTACAAGTATCTCAAGGGAGGGTTGAAGGAGGAGGGAGCCAGACTCTTTTCAGTGGTTCCCACCGAGAGGACGAGGGGCAACGGGCACAAGTTGGAACATAAGAGGTTCCACTCAAATATGAGGAGAAACTTCTTCACGGTGAGGGTGACAGAGCCCTGGAACAGGCTGCCCAGGGAGGTTGTGGAGTCCCCTTCTTTGGAGATTTTCAAAACCCGCCTGGATGCAGTCCTGAGTAACATGCTCTAGCTCTAGGCAATCCTGCTTCAGCAGGGGAGTTGGACTAGATGATCTCTATGGTCCCTTCCAACTCTAGAAATTCAGTGGAAATTCAGTGAAATTCAGTGAAATCAAAGTAAAGGGCCAAGTCTTGGCAGCTAAAAACTATTGAAAATCAATTTTTTTGGGGGGGGAGGGGTGAAAGTAAAAATGCACGATACATAAAAAACAAGTTATTTAAGTTAGGGATTGCTGACAGCTGTTTGCAGTAATGCACTGTAGTCAGTTAATGAGTCCACTTAGACAGGACACAGAAACCTTGACATATGGAGATACTGTTTGTGTCCTCATTTCAGTAACTACTTGTATATTTACAACGGATAGAATGAATATAACCATTAATGGTAACAAAATATTTATTGTATACAAACCATTTTACAGTGACCCCTGTTTTCTTATCAGGAGTTAGAAATGTAAAGAAAATTTAAAATGGCACTAAATCATCTTAGTAATTTATTTTTTTTAATTATTCTTTGGGACAGATGGGCAGGACATCTGTCAACTCTTCATGGAGCATCTTTGTTGACTGCTGAAAGGAATAATTTTCAGTGTACGTAAAGTTGCTTTCAGGAAGAAAATCTCCACTTTTGAATAGAAAAAATAAGCTTTCAACAAAGATACCGTAGTAAAGGAATTTTCTGTGATATTTCCCATTTCAAAACTGCTTTACAACATTATCTTCTTTGTTCACTTCAGAGAAAGAGTATCTGTCCTAAAGGAAGTTGTGCGTAGTTAATACTTCAAATTCTAAGCAGGAGGCTTGCAATCGTCAGTAGCATCTTTATACCTTGTATCACTCTGCATCTCAGTGAAAAGAGCTGTCTCCATTTAAGAAAATGTACGTGCAAAGTAAGGAAGAGCTTTTTAAACCCTTCAAGCTCATTGCTTTTAAGAACTGACAAGTCAATTCAATTTTAATCCTTCGATATTGTGCTTATGTTTTATTCAAAAGAAATTAAAGGCATCTCAGAACATTTTTTGTACAATGAGTATATCTAAAGGAAACAGACAAAAACAGTGCTTTGAAAGAACCCCAAAGAGGAAAAAAAATTACCCAACTAGTTATTTTTTTAAAAGTCATATCCTAAAATTAATTGCTGATGTGCTAATGACTTACAGCTGGAAAAGAATCAAATTTGGTTACAGATTCTAGAAAAATAAAAAATATTAACTCATTTGTATCTACCTTTGTGTACTGCGATTTCATTCATTACCTGTTCAGTCATTTAGTCACTGAAAATTAACTCTATCAAATCCCAGCAGCCATACAGAATTGCACCCATCTGTGCTGTTTAAATACTGACAACCTTCTTTAGTGGAAAAGTATGACTGTCTGCTGTAGAGCTACACCTACAAATGAGATTGGTTTGTACAATGGTAATTTGTGTCAACCTCATAGAATAGTGTAGGTGCCTCTTGGTTAAACTGTTCAAGGGTTTAGTAACATGATCAGAAATGAAGATGAACTTGCAGAGATCTGAAATGCTCCTGCAGATAAATTCTAATGTAACTGAGGCTGTAAACAGAACTCTGTAATGAAAAGGGGGTGGCAAGAAGGGTCAGGGAAATTGCCACTGCAGCCTTTTCCTGTTTATAAACACTGTTTTCCAAGTACGTACTACTGTCGGCAGGAGAATGAGGCACTGTCTGTAAAATGAGACTTTTGTTCATGACAGTGTCTTAACTGAAGCTGTGAAACAAGGCGAAGTTTAAAAATTGGTCCAATATTTATAATTAAAGGAAAGCAGCACGACGTACCAAGTAGTTTCACGCAGAAAGCAGGACAGTGGTTTACACCAATCAGTTTCTCTGGGGCCTGATACTACAACCGTTTCCAAGTGAGTGAGCTGCTCTGACAAGTTCTGCCTTCCAAAGGGATACTCATCTATGTAAGGATTAACCAGATAAAACACTGAATTTTCTACAAAGGAAAACATTAACCACTAGAGCTAGAAATAGCTCTGGAATGAGAGACAACAGTTGTGTGAAATATGGTAAAAGCACAGAAACGTTGGCATCTTTCTGGCTTTGGGAAGGGTCATATTTTGATAGGGGCAGAGCAAGCATGATATTTATCCTTTTTTTTTCTTTTACATCAAACAAAAAAAAAAACCAACAGGTCTGTCCTCCAGTCTGTTCCATAATGTGCAATTAAGTTTTTAGCCTAGTTGGTGACTTCCCGTGTACCCCCTGAGATGGTCGAGCTCTTCTGTGAAGGGATTGTAACCTTGCTCTCGTAAGCAGCGCAGGGCCCAGAACAGTTGATCTGCCGGTGGAAACTCATCCCACTTAACCCATTCCCAACCTGCAGGGAAATAAAAATGAAAGAAAAATAAAAAGCCAGAGCGTAAAATTAATCCTGTAATAATTCTGCCGCCGTGAGTCTGGGTGGATTCTGAAGTTACCAACACAAAGTTCTCCGTTGCGTACACAGTTAATTTAAAATTACTTTCCTTCCCTTAAGGGAATTTTTTTACACTGAGGGTGGCGAGGCGCTGGGACAGGCTGCCCAGAGAGGTGGGAGATGCCCCATCCCTGGAGACATTCCAGGTCCGGTGGGACGAGGCTCTGAGGAACCTGATCTAGTCGAAGATGTCCCCGCTCATTCCAAGGGGGGCTGGGCTGGATGACCCTTAGAGGTCCCTTCCAACCCAAAAACCCTTCTGTGATTCCAAACCTGGATCCTACTGCAAGTTGGTGTTTTCTCAGATCTGCCTTATATCATAGAATCATAGAATGGTTTGGGTTGGAAGGGACCTTGAAGATCATCGAGTTCCAACCCCCCTGCCATGGGCAGGGACACCTCCCACTAGACCAGGTTGCTCAAGGCCACATCCAGCCTGGCCTTAAACACTTCCAGGGATGGGGCATCCACAGCTTCTCTGGCCAACCTGTTCCAGTGTCTCACCACCCTCTCAGTGAATAATTTCTTTATAGAATCTGATCTAAATCTCCCCTCATATATCAGGTGTACCTACCCGCTGCCACTCCCTCGCCTCATTACCTCAAAGCGCGCGGCCACAAAGGCAAGCAGAAAGGCGCATTTCCCCACAGCCGCACCCGCACCCCTTCCCGCCGAGCGACCTCCCGCCGACGTCACGCCGCCCCGCGACTGACGTCACGTCACGCCCCTCACCCTCGTTCTTCTCGGGCTCGCGGTTGCACGGCTCCGCCCCCGGCTCGGCCTCGCCCTTCATGAGGACGGTGACGTAGTGGTAGCGCGCGGCGGCGCAGAAGGCGTTGACGGCGGAGGCGAAGCGCAGGCGGCGCAGGCGCAGCCCCGCCTCTTCCAGCGTCTCCCGCGCGGCGCACTCCGCCAGGCTCTCCCTGCGGGCGGGGGAAGGCAAGGCCGCCTCAGGACGGGCTGACCCGGGGGGAGGTGTGTGGGATTGGGGGGGTAGGGGGGGTGGCTCGGGGCTCCTACCCGAACTCCAGGTGACCTCCGGGGAGCTGGTAGGTGCCGGCCCCTACCGAGCCTTTCCTCTTGCCCAGGAGGACGCAGTTGGGGTGCGCGGGGCTGGTGACCACCACCCCCACGCCGATCCCCGGCCGCGGGGGCTGCGCCGCTTCACCCATGCCGGCGGGGGGAGGCTCTGTTCCCCCCTCGGGTCCTCAGCGCGGCAGCGGGCGGGGGCGGCTCCGCCAATGAGGAGGGCGCGTAAGGTGCGCATGGTGGTGACGTTACGTCGGGGCGGGGGGCGTCGCTGAGGGGAGTCGAGGGGGGGACGAGGGCGCCTCGGCCTCCCCGCGGGGCCGAGCGGGGGCAGCCGGCCTGGCCTGACCCCGGGTAAACGATCGCCGGCGGAGCGCGGAGGGGGGCAGGACCCGGTGCTGGCCACACCGCTGGACGTGGCTGCCGGCAGTGGGAGGGCAACGGCCGTCGCTGTGAGGGAAGCAGTGACTGTAGCAGAGAGGTGCCTGAGGGGCGGAGGTACCGCCTACCTGGCGAAATGGCTGTCCCTTCTGTATTTCTGTTCGTTTGGGGGTGGTTTTTTTGTGTCTCTGAATGCGAAGGGACTAGTGAGGTCACTGAGGGCTCGAAAAGCGTTTGTGCAAATGAGGGGCGTCTAAGAATGAAGAAAGAAGATGCAGGGAGGTGGGGGTGCCAGCTGGTCTCTGGCTGCAGACTTAATTCATAAGTCTGCACAAGAGGGACATGGGCCTGTTGGAGAGGGTCCAGAGGAGGTCCTCAAAGATCTTCAGAGGGCTGGAGCACCTCTCCTATGAGGACAGGCTGGGAGAGTTGAGGTTGT
Organism: Calidris pugnax; assembly: GCF_001431845.1. Taxonomy (NCBI): domain Eukaryota; kingdom Metazoa; phylum Chordata; class Aves; order Charadriiformes; family Scolopacidae; genus Calidris; species Calidris pugnax. The sequence continues at coordinate 15,296,648 of NW_015094510.1, read as the reverse complement.
TCAACCTTGAGAAGAGAAAGCTTCGGGGAGACCTTGTGTCAGCCTTCCAGTACCTAACGGGGGCTACAGGAGAGGTGGGGAGGGACTCTTTATCAGGGAGTGTAGCGATAGGATGAGGGGTAATGGTTTTAAACTGGAAGAGGGGAGATTTAGATTACATACTAGAAAGAAATTCTTTACTGTGAGGGTGGTGAGACACTGGAACAGGTTGCCCAGAGAAGGTGTGGATGCCCCATCCCTGGAAGTGTTCAAGGCCAGGCTGGATGGGGCTTTGAGCACCCTGCTCTAGTGGGAGGTGTCCCTGCCCATGGCAGGGGGGGTGGAACTTGATGATCTTTAAGATCCCTTCCAACCCAAATCACTCTGACTCTATAACTTAAAAAGTGGCCCTTCTTGTCTTAGCCCACAGTTCCTGCTGAGTGAAAAGTTTGACTCTGGAGAGTCACCTTGAAATTATTAAAAAAGGAACTATAGACTTAGCTAAGTAGAGCTGCAGAGGCAGAATAACGGTTCCTCGCTGATAACCGAAAATTTCTTCTAATAACTGATTACCTTATTTTCACTCTTTCTTGATTATAGAAATATGTAGAATATAAGACACGAACTTTCATGTTCCCTATAAAAAACTGTTTAAATAAAGTTTGTCAGGTTTTCCCATTTTCCAGCCTATTGATCACAACAGAGATAGGAAGTATTATTCCTTCATGGGACTTTAGTTCATTTTTGTAAGATTTTTAAGATACTTGTTTACAGATGTTTTTATTTACCTATGAAGGTCACAGGGCCAAACTAGCTGAAGATTAATCACTGCTTTTTGTGGGATCAGTTTTCTTAGGTTTTATTCCCTGGACTGGCTCATTAGAGCTTCGGATGAGTCCCAGTGTTAGCATTAAGGAAATGTCAGGAGTGTATTGACGATAGTTGGCTGTGCTGTTTAGCTGTAATTCAGCTCACACTCTGAATTACTGACATTAATAAATAAAAAAATAATAATCTGACTTTTTTTAAACCAAGCTCATTCATCTTTATCTGCCTTGCAGTACAGCTGGAGTATCCTAATCTCCAGATTAAATATCAGTCAGTTATGTCATTTCTGTATTTACATTTTAAGATGACCATGATCTTATCAAAGACTCCTCATCCACTAAGATCTTTCTGGTCCAATATATTAAAACACCACAAGGCTGTTTATCTGAAAAATGAAAACATTTTACTTTCAGTGTACACCATTTTCCTGTTCCTTATAGCAGACAGCATTTACACACAAGGCTGTTGTTCTACTTATATCTTTTTAAATACAAAAAGTTCTCATGCAGTCATTGTGTTTGTTAGGATGGTAGCTGGATAGAATTTCTTACAACTGTTATATAAAGATAATTATGTAGAATGTAAAAACTTTAATACTTCTTATAAACAATTGTAATATTTGTCAGTAGACTAAGATTTTCTCTTTCTCTCTACCATCCTATTGATTGCAACAAGGATGTGAAGTAGTATTCCTTTACAGGATTTAAAAACAGCTTTTTTTTTTTTTTTTTTCCCCCTAAGGTTTTGGAATCTGCTTTTATGTAGGTGTTTGTATTTAGTTGTTTAAATTTTTTCATCTTATGTTTGTGGTCATTAAAGAATATGAAAATGAAGCACGTTTTGTTGACTGAATCTGTTCGAATCGGTTTCACTTCATGATTTATTTGGGATGTGGACATGTGCTAAGGTTTTGCACAGTAAATGCCAGTATTTCTGCATCTTTAACAGTGAGCAGACATCCACTGAAGAAACGAGATGAGAACAAGCAAAGAATGAGAAAGTAAAAATGCGTCTTCTGCTACTGTAGTGTGTTGAAAAGCTTGCAAGGTTATGATTTATATGCTCTTGTAAACTTGTTTATTAATATTTCATCTGAAAAAGTACTTGTGTGAGATAAACAGCGAAAATAGTGTATTTAAACCAGCACGTGTCCAGGCTGCTATTGAAAGGGAGGCGCCTTCTTTTCAGGCCCAAGCACTTGTTCTTCATGCTCATACTGTTACTGCAGTGGCTGTGCAGTGAACTGGATGAGTGAGCTGATCTGGCTCCAAAAAGAATATTTTGTTTCCTGAATTTGTTTTCTAGCGTGCTGTGGGCAGCACAGGGAGAGGGTGGGACAGACTTAGATCAGATTAAACGTAGCACGCAGCCAAACCTACTTCAGCAAACTGCAGAAAAAGCTTATTTTTTTCAGCAGGATGTGTTCCCTGATACAATTTACAGCTCAGGTACGTGAGTGAGTGAATTGGCACAACAGAGGCAGGGAGTGTGAGGAGCTGGGAACAAGAATGGTGGGACTAACTGTGTTAGTGACAGGCCAGATTTATGTCAGATTAAAATGACTACGCAGCCGTTCCTTGAGAAGAACACGCGTAGAGAATCCGCATCAGCAAAGCAGACGCTGCACAAAAGCTGCTTGAAAAGCAGCCACGGGATCAGAAAACATCCCTCTTCCTGAGAATCTCATGCACGCGGTTCCCGGGCTGTGGAATTCACTGCATATTCATGCTCGCTTGCCAGAAGCAGGAACTGGAAGATGTAGGGATTATGTTGAAGTATTTACCACTGCAAAGCTGGCGTTCAGAAGCTGGGTGGAATGTGACAGCAGTGCGTGGCATCAAAGCCCCGCCAGCAGGCTGACTGAAACCTGCACTTGGAAGATCACAGAATCACAGAATCTTCTAGGTTGGAAGGGACCTTAAAGATCATCTTGTCCAACCGTCAACCTAACTGACAAAAATAGACACCCACACAACAAACAAGGAACACCATCACTAAACCAGACCTCCCAGCACCACATCAACCCGTCTTTTGAACACCTCCAGGGATGGTGCCTCAACCACCTCCCTGGGCAGCCCATTCCAATGTCTGACAACCCTTTCAGTGAAAAAATTTTTCCTAATATCCAGCCTGAACCTCCCCTGGTGTAACTTGAGGCCATTTCCTCTTGTCCTGTCGCCTGTGACTTGTGAGAAGAGACCGACCCCCACCTCTCTACACCCTCCTTTCAGGTAGTTGTAGAGAGCAATAGGGTCTCCCCTCAGCCTCCTCTTCTCCAGGCTGAATAACCCCAGTTCCCTCAGCCTCTCCTCATAAGACTTATTCTCCAGACCCCTCACCATCTTTGTCGCCCTTCTCTGGACCCGCTCCAGCACCTCAGTACAAAGATGTATGGATTCTCCTTCACTTGCGTTCAAGCAGCTGGTTATCATCCTGAACCCCAGTACTGAAAACTTAAAATTTAACGTTGACTGTTTCCTCGCTTCTATTTTAACAGAAAGATTTCCATGACACCCCACGCATCCACTGAATTGCTGAGTCTTTTAGTATAAATTATCCCCTGCTGCAATGTTACAGCTTGCTGGAAATTAATACCAGAAATTAAGACATGTATGATACATTGCTTTTATGTTGAAACTTAAATAAGCTCTCATCACATGTAATAAAATCCTGTAATTTTTTTTTTTTTTTAGAAGGAAAACAGTACTGTTCTATTGCCATTCTAGTTGGATGGAAAGTGCTTTTCTGCTGTGATGTATTACCGTGCAGAGAGCTGAGCCTCACCTAATAAAGAAGTGCCCAAACTCCTTTGAATTGGGAGTTTAAGTGAGTCTCCTGGAGACTGGCTTTGCTCTGCTGGAGCAGAGTGCTACAGCAGGTTGCCTGGGGAGACTGGGAACCTCCATCTTTGGAAAGGCTGAAAACCCAACACAACACGACCCAAAGTGACCTGCTGGAAGCTGGCCCTGCTTTAGACAAGGGGTGGCGTGAGGGGAAGAGGAGGGTTTGGAGCAGACAGCCTTCAGAGACACCCTCCAACCTAAACTGTTCTGTGATTCTGTTCTGACAACAAGTTAAGATTTCTTCTCACAAACTCATGTACTTGGTATTTGCAAAAATGCAGAAATCCATTAAAAGGTCGGTCCCTTTTGATTGTAAATAATGGTTTTACTTTCTAATTTCATGGAAACAAATAGCTCCCAACTCTGACACAAGCAGCTGCACTGGGTTGAAGACCATCTCCTTAAAGCCAAAGCTTGTAACATCACAGAGCCTTGGATCTGTTAAGTTCTTTGGGGTCTCCAGGGATGTACAGTGCTACAGAAATTTGACACATGTGAGTGATTTTTATTTCATGTGAAGATGCCAGGCATAGTTGAAGTTCCTTAGTAGTTTTTAATTCCTTGAGTTTAGTTTTTGTAAGTTTACTAAACCTTAATGAATTTCTGGCGTGTCTGTATGCATCTGTTCTTGGGGGAAATTTCATTTATTTCCAGTTCACTTATTTTTAAGAGATACATTGAGGAAGTATAATTCGGGTTTGGTAAAAAAAAGACCTTTCAGAAGGAAGAAGACACTCAAAGGACAAAGGATGAAAATCTATTCAAAGTTAATGCCAGTAAATCATCACGCCATTTGTGCACGGAGTCTTTTAAAGGCTTGCTGTTACTACCTGAGTGTTTCACCTCACATGGCATATTCCAGTCCCTTCAGCTTAAATTTGCCCACTTTTCCTTGAGATGCTGTCAGTTAGAACTGGGAGGTTGTTTTGCCTCACAGCTGAGAAATCAGGACTATAAGCCCTTGTCATGTTTGGTATCAGCAAGTGAGTTAAGTCACCAGAAGTGAGTGTTTAGTTGAAAACAGAGTCAACAAAGCTGAGGCATGATCTAATGAGCTGTCATCTGCTGCCTCTGAGATGTGGTGATGGCAAGAGAGTATCCAGTCTCCATGTTCCTGGGTGAAAATCCTGGCATTTTTGCCACAATAGGATGCTGCATACTCTTCTCTAAGACAGGAGCTCTCATCCCATTTCTCTGCTGGGTTGTTTTATTGATAGAATCATAGAATTGTCTAGGTTGGAAGGGACCTTTAAGATCATCTAGTCCAACCATCAACCTAATTCTGATTAAAAAAAACCATGTCACTAAGCGCTATGTCTACCCATCTTTTAATACTTCCAGGGATGGTGCCTCAACCGCTTCCCTGGGCAGCCCATTCCAATACTTGATAACCCTTTCAGTGTAAAGATTTTTCCTAATATCCAATCTGAACCTCCCCTGGTGCAACTTGGGGCCATTTCCTGTTGTCATATGCCTGTAACTTGGGAGAACAGACCGACCCATGCCTCTCTACAGCCTCCTTTCAGGTAGTTGTAAAGAGCGAGAAGGTCTCCCCTCAGCCTCCTCCAGAAAAAAACAACCCCAGCTCCCTTAGCTGCTCCTCATAAGTCTTACTCTCCAGATCCCTCACCAGCTTTGTTGCCCTTCTCTGGACCCGCTCCAGCACCTCAATGTCTTTTTTGTGGTAAGGGGCGCAAAACTGGACACATACTTGAGGAGGGGCCTCCCTCCTCAGGGCGATCGCCTCCCAAGTCCTCCTCACCATGCTGTTCCTGATACATGCCAGGATGCTGTTGGCCTTCTTGGCAAACAGCTGATGCGCAGCTTTAATTTAGTCATGTGCCAGGGTCTTTTCCATGAAAATCATCCATGCAGCTGTGGGTCTGCACTGACCAGGTAAAAATCTAGAACGCCACTACAGCTATGCCACTTTTAACGTTAGGAAAGGACGTAATTAGGAGAGGTTGATAACCTACAGCTTCCTCTTATGGGATGGTATAATTCCATGATTGGCATTTTTCCTTTTTTTCTCCTCAAGCTTGCTATATTAAAAACATATGAAATTCTGCTAAAGATACATGATATAGTAATAAGGATACAAAGCTTTACACTTGAAAGTGCCAATGCAAATTTTATGTACAAATTTAATTTGTTGTTTGGTTTTATTTTGGGGTTTTTTTTTATGTGGCGTCCAAATGTAAATACTAGCTGCTTTGGACAAAACAAGTGAAGTAACCACATGCAATTTTTTTTTGGCCTGCCTTTTCCATTTAGATTCAATAACTGAATTGTCCTGATTCAACCGGAATAAATGCTGCCACGCCTACTCAAATCTTGCGTGAAGCTGGTAGCTCTATCTTCTACTAGGATATCGTGCAATAAGTGCTTTGGAGATCTTAGATAAAACGTGATTCTCCACTGGAGTCTGGTTCTACAACAGTAAACCAGACTTTGCTCTTTGCTCTGACATAACTTCAGAGGACTTGGATCCTTGCAAGGTATGTCTGAATATTTTATATATCCCTATCATTGCTTGCATAAAGCATCACAGAGTAGTTGACAGGAGTTATTTCCTGTTCAATAGTTTTTTATGCAATTTATTAAGCCAAGATGCACTACCCTGTGTAAAAATGTATTGTCTTTTGATCCCTAAATCCACACTTTTTTCCCCCCTTCTACAAGTGGCAAACAACTCTTGTAATCTTCAGATTCTCAACAGTACTTTAGCTTCACTTCTTATAAGTTGAGAAGTTTTCACTTAATTTCCTTGATTGCAAATATACTTTCATACTGATAATTAATATTACTTGCTGTCAAAACATTTTTCTTTTCCCTGCAGTTTATAACAGATTTGAAATGTTGTATGTCTCCATCTCAAATTTCCTCAAGTCCACAAAATGCACTTTAATAGTAATAAAGAAAAATGAAAGAAGATGGGTGAGAAAACAATTTTGTGCCAACTCATTTAAGAAAAACAAAACACTAAGAAGTAATACCTTTCATTTTTAGTACTTGTGCAGGTCCTCTGTGATAACATCTTGCACTGATTCTTACCTGCAAATAGACAGTTTACTTTAGCACTAATAATAAGCTGTTGAACATTGACCCTGAGCTATGTACCTCTGATTTGATTTCCAAAACTTAGATAGGATTCAGACCTAAAGATGCAGCCAGGGCATTACGATGATAAAAACCAGCTTCATGGTTCAGTGCTGTGATGTTTATCCAAATTTCACTGCAGGAGATGAAATGAACTTGATCTGCCTGCCTGAACTTACTGGGAAGTGGAGGAGAAGAAAGACGGGTTGACGTGGTGGGGTCACTGGTTAGGTCCCATGTGGCCTGACTTCCTTTCCAGGCTTTCCCCTCTAAACTTGGTCTCTTCCTTTTCCACGGTTGTCAAATACTATACTGCAAGATAAATGCTTTCTAAAGGAAATCTGTGGATAAGAAGTAGGCAAGGGTTCACAGCATCCCCAGCGTGCCACTGGCCTGTCTGTCAGAGTAATTAGTGATTTGATGAAGTGACCAACAATGAAGCTATGGAGAATACTGAGTAAAGAAATTAAATACACTGCTCACCTGCAGATGAAATACTGGAATTTCCACTAATGATCCTTCTATATAAGAGTTTCCAGATAACAGAAGGGAAATTTTGCCTATGGCAAATTATTATGGCCTATGCTATGACCTTACCTTTACTATACATTTATGATCTGCATCATTTTCCACAATCCTGGCTTCACATTAAACTCCTAACAATGTTTTTTTTCATTACCTTCTCATATCAGAATTTATAGGACATACAAGATTTTCTACATTATGTGGTTCCTTATCACGGAACAGAAAATCCTTGTGTTTAATACTGTACTTTGGAAAGGGCCTAGCTGAGCAAAAAAATGGTTGATTCCTATAACCTTCAACTATTATGAACTCCTGTACCTTTTTAATACCAGTGCATTCTTTTTTATACTAGCGATGGGATTATCATTCGTATCTGGGTCCATTAAGAGTACTGCTTGTCATCAAGATACGCTGTCAGCCCAAAAGTGGTCACTGTCTTCACGATTCGTAGAGAATAATGGTGTGTGTATGCAAGAGCAATAGGACAAATTAGAGCTGTGGTGAGAGGGTTTTACTGTCTCCATTTCTTCTTAAGTACTTCTTTGCTCTGGTGTGCACAGACAAGACTGAGTCATCTGAATGAGTGTAGGTGGTGAGACAATTCTGTTTTATTTGTAGCTCTGCCATTAACATTTTAAGTGACCTTCGGCAACTCATAGGCTGGCAAGGATGCATTGTGCTCCAGCTTCTGTGAAAAATTCTGTTTTATTTGTAGCTCTGCCATTAAGATTTTAAGTGACCTTCGGCAACTCGTAGGCTGGCAAGGATGGATTGTGCTCCAGCTTCTGGGCATATTCAAATCCCAGGGCAGCCTGAGCCAGAAGAATAGAAAAGTGTCCATTAATTAGGACAGAAATCCATCTAGGATAGGACTGGTGGTCAATGTCTGGACTGCAACTGGCAAGAAACTGTGACAGGGCTTTTGATTTCTACAGCCATTTGTGGCTTGGTGACTTCCCAAGGCAAAGGTGGCTTTTGTGTATTTACTAACCCTCTTCTTGTTTCTCTTCTTTAAACTTACCAAGGCTCCTCTTGAACCCATGTAAACTCCCATCATTTGCAGCATCCAAGGCAAGGTGATCCACATCTTAACTACACACTACGTGAAGAATCGCTTTTGCAAGCAAAATCCTTTTGCTTACACTGAACCTACCAGTCTTTCCTGGTGTTCCCCAGTTCTTGTATTGGGAGAGGTGGTGAGCTGGTGCTCAATGTTCATATCTACCCCTGTAGAAAACTGCACCCATCCAGACCTGCGTACAAACGCCTGTCACAAGGACAGGTGACGATGTCAGAATCCTTTCAGGAGAGACACTGGAGCACCTTCAGGGAAGGATCCTGGATTGCCTTTTCTGTATGACAGTCATCGGAAGAACAGATGGAATAAGTTGCTTATATTGCAGATAGGCACAGTGAATAGTTTTGTGTTATTAGATGCTCCTGAGGGCCCCTTTAGCAACCTGCAATTTGTCCAGAGTCAACTCTGACGGTACTTCTGCAGACAAGCAATGCAGAGAGAATTCACTGGCTGCAAGATATGCTACGTAAAGCACTGAAGGATTCTTCTCACTTTGCTTCAAATCAGGTTTTTTCCTCTGCCCTTGGCTGGTCCAGCAGCTAAACCAGTTTACTCACCTACCATACTGAAAAAGTGGGCTCCTTTCTCCTCTCTTCAACTAAAACTTTTGGAAAGCTCAGTGAGGTTTTCTCCACAGGTACTGGGATGCTTTTTAAGCCCATGCTAAATATCTTCTTTTGGTCTTGGGAATTTTCAACCCTCTAAATTCATGTCCTTAGCAGAGGCTTTGGCTTTCTCATGCAGGTGAATTCTTGGCAAGACCCTCTGGCCTAATGTCTTGTTTTGTTATTTTAAATGGTGACCAGCGGAGGTTACAAGTTCTAGAAAGCAAATCAGACTGTACCATTGTTACTAGGCAGATGTGGTAAATCCATAATAAAGTAAATTCATATCTATTTTGTAATGTCTGAGCCTTCTGGGATGCTTCATTTGGCCTCAAACTGCTGTATGTCTGTTAAAATATCTTTGCTCCTTCTACCTCATTTGCAACATACCTTTTTTCTTCCTTCACAGCTTTAAATACAGCTTCAGAGAGGGCCTTGGTTTTGTGTTAAAAAACTTACTCTGACTTTAGCAAGAAATCTCACCATTTTAAACTTTGAATAGGAAGGAACCTGTATGTAGAATTTGCTGGAGATTTAGCAAAACATCTGGATATTTGCCAGAATCTTACGGAGCATTCCCCTTTCTTGTACAATCTCCATGAATGTGGGTCAGGTATCGAACCAGGCTGAGCCTATGCAAACCTGAGTTACTTTAGCTGAACTCACTAGGCATTTGTCTGGTTGTTGCCAAGATCATTATCTTATTTTTCTAAGAAAGCAAAGAAAAGGTGAACGTGTCATTTCCAAGAATGGATGTTTTTAAGGTTTGGGTTGCATTAACTCCCAACTGCCTCGTACTAACAGTCTGAGCCGGATGGTGGCACTGGCGATCAGACAGAAAGCAGACAGAAATTCATGTGTTTTTACAGTGAATCCCAGTCAGATCAGTTCTGACAGCTGAGAAGGAAATCTGACAATATCACACCCAAATAATTAAATCCCTCCATACAGCTGTGTTTCAGACTATAGACAATGGCAGCAGCTGCCACAATCTTTCTAGAAGTCCTTCAGTATTGCAGCACCATGTAACATTTCTTCTTTTGATGTGTAAAATAAAAACCTTAATCTTAAATCTGGAAGGAGAAGTCACCCATAGTAAGAAGAAGAAGAAGAAGATACAATAGTAGTTGTACGCTAAATGTCTTAAAGCTGTTTGCAAAGGCAGGAAAGAATTATAGACCCAGAGGGATTTGCCCAATTTACTTGCAGTTGCAAGCCACTGAGTGAAGATATAAGCCCAGTTTCCCGACCTGTAGCCAGTACTGGTCTCTGAACAGTAGCCTTGGGCTTTTAGGCTTAAGGTTTTAAGTTTTGCCAAGCTTCATGACACCGTCTTTGTACACTTCGTTGCATACCCTTTCTTCCTCTTTCCAGGGGGGAGGTAATTTTGGAGAGTCTCCCAGAACTGCAAGAGCTGCTGAAGTTTCTATGTGGACACAATATACAAGCAGGCAGGCCTGGTGACTACTGAAGAGCCACTGTCTGTACAGAGGAGAGGTATTTTGGTGGAGAAAGAACACGGTTCCCACCACTCTTGGCAGAAGGAAGTCTTTTGTCAGCTGTGGTGGAAAATTTTGGATGGTAAATTAAAATTTTGCAGCTGCTCACAGGCTCAGTGACATGTACTCCTACCTTGAATGTATGCATCAAAAAGAGTGTGGCCAGCAGGTCAAGGGAGATCATCCTGCCCCTCTACTCTGTCCTGGTGAGGCCCCATCTGGAGTACTGTGTCCACTTCTGGGTTCCCCAGTTCAAGAAGGACAGGGAACTGCTGGAGAGGGTACAGCAAAGGGCCACAAAGATGATTAAGCGCCTGGAGCACCTCTCCTACAACGAGAGGCTGAAGGACTTGGGTCTTTTTAGTCTTGAGAAGAGAAGGCTTAGGGGAGATCTAATTAATGCCTACAAATACTTAAAGGGAGGGTGTCAGGAGGACGGGGCTGGTCTTTTCTCAGTGGTGCCCAGTGACAGGACAAGAGGAAATAGGCACAAACTTGAGTATAAGAAGTTCCACCTAAACATGAGGAGGAACTTCTTTACTGTGAGAGTGGTAGAGCACTGGAACAGGCAGCCCAGAGAGGTGGTGGAATCTCCTTCTCTGGAGACATTCAAAACCTGCCTGGCCAAGTTCCTGTGCAAGCTGCTCTAGGTAGACCCGCTCCGGTGGGGGGGTTGGACTAGATGATCTCCAGAGGTCCCTTCTAACCCCATATGATTCTATGATCCTATGTAAGAGGCACAGGTCTAAGCACTGAGCTTGCTGCAATGCTAACAGGTGACAACAACACTATCGGCAGACAGCAGAAGACCAGAAGCAAAATAACTGAACCATGGTTACTCTGCCTTTTGCAATACTCGCCCAAGAAGAAGTTATGATAATGCACTTTCAGTTTCAGAACAAAAAAATGCAACTTCTCCAGTTATTGGGCAATTCCAGTTACAAAACTCACAAGAATCACAGCTCCAGCATGGCTTTCCTTCAGATCAGATCTAGGTTTGACATCCATGATGTACAGAAATAACGGCATTTTTCCTTATTATTGGTAGAGGACATCACTCATTCTGGTTTCCTAGGCCACTACTCTTTTCCTAATTATGGGGTTTTTTGAAGGAAAAATCTTTGCCTCCATGTGACTCACAAGGTCTGTCTGTTCACTGTTTTCTGGAGAGACGTCTGTTCCCCATTTAGGTTTGTTAGCGAAGTGGCTCGAGGAGGCCACAGAAGATGTACATGTTCTAAACTGCAGAGGTGGAGGTGGCAGCTTCCAGCTGCGTGAGGCAGGAACAGTTTCATGTCCTGATAGAAAAGCCTAGTATGGGGGGAGGGAAGGTTGGCTGCAAAGTAAGTATCTAGGAATGTTGGGTCTTCCTAGAATCACAGAATGGTTTGGGTTGGAAGGGACCTTAAAGATCATCGAGTTCCACCCCCCTGCCATGGGCAGGGACACCTCCCACTAGAGCAGGTTGCTCAAAGCCCCATCCAGCCTTGGTCTTGAACTGAACTTCCAGTTCAGTTTGGTAATTGATGTGCTTGAGTTATGTGCTATGAGTTAGCAGGATGATGGCTGAAGAACTAACTTAAAAGTTTGTCAAGGCGTTTTGTTTGGGACATGGTTGAGACATCACAGGAGGTGCCTTGACCTTGACTAGGACGTGAAACGAAATGACATGTTTGACGTGTTCTTTTGCAGTTGCTGCCTTAGTCTAAGATAGCAAAAAATAGAACTTCTGGACCAAAGTTGAGCCAAAAGTGTATCCTAAACTAACCTTGAGTGATTATAATACTAAAATATACATCGCCAAAAGTGTATCCTAAACTAACCTTGAGTAATTATAATACTAAAATATACATCCCTTTGTGAATAATAAGCATGCTAATTAGGGAGCCTCCCTAAATGTTTTAAACGTGAGCTTAGATGCATATGTATAGCTTGGCAGGGTGAATGAATCAGGATTTACCAATCAGCTGTATTTTATTGTTATAAATACTGGGGGGTTTGAAATGTGAGGGGTGCTGGCTGCTCTTAAATGCCCTGCACCCCGTTCTGCAGAATTGAAATAAAACCAGGTGTCTCTCCCACACCGGGTGAAGAACCCTCATTTTAGGGACAACAAAGACACAATGAAATACGAAAAAAAAATTTAAATGATAAAAATCCTCTGAGTAAAAATATTGACAATTTTTAAACTGTGGGGCAGACCCAGGGCAGGGATGGCAGAAGGTGAAGAAGGTGAGGTGGGGCCCTCTCCTCCTGTGTGACTCGCACGGCGCCAGCGTGGGCGGGACGGTTGTGCGGGGGTCACAATCCATTTTTTATTATTTTTTTTTAGGAAAATAACCGTTTACTTTTTAAACAAAGTCGTCGAAAAACGAGAGGCCGGGAAGCCGCTTCGGGCCCGCTGCCCTCTCAGTCCGCCCAGCCTCAGTCCTCCCCGCCAGGGGGCAGCACGGCCGGTGCCCGCGGGAACCATAGAGTCGCCCCCCCTCCCCCGCGCGGCGGGCGGCTGTCATTGAGGGAGCGGCGCGGCGCGAGCGTTTCCTGCTCCGCCCCGTTCCCTCTGCCCCCCCACCCCGCCCCGTCTCGGTGGTGACGCATGCGCGCCGGGAGGGGCACCTGAGGGCGAAGGGGGGGCTCAGCCATGGCGGCCTCCATCATCTGCAGCCGGGTGTCGGCCGGGCTGAGGGGCAATGGCTTCCGCGCCGCCCTGGGCACCACCACGGCGAAGGTAACGGCCGCTCGGGGAGCAGGGGTGGGCCGGTAGCGGGCAGGGCAGGGCCGGGCCGGCTGGGGGTCACCTGGGGTCGGGGTTGCCCCCTGCGGAGCGGGGGCGGGAGGAACGGCCGCCTCATCCCACTCCCGCCGCCGTCCCGCCCTGCTTCGGCGGCGGGGCTGGCGGTATGCTCGCCTTTGGCATACGTCCCCCCCTCCGCAGCCGCTGCCCTTGCTTGCGGCAGGTCTTCCCGGCGTGGTTCCCTTTTCCTTCTTTTTCAACCCCCCCCTCTCTCCCCCTCCCTTCCCACAACTTGGTTAGAAATCCCGGTGTTTCCATTTCGGCTGTCACCTTACTCATATGAGGGGTGGGGCTGTGCCAGTAAACACTTCTTCCAGCTCGCATCTCCCCAGTTTGTGCTCTTGTTTCTTGTGAAGGCCCTTTCGGGGTATGGTCTTGGTTTTTTGCTTTTTTTTTTTTTTTTCTTTGGCTGCAGAACCCCTGGGAAGTAGTGCAGGAACAGAAGAGAGCTGGGGAGTCTGAGGCGTATACGCTCTCCCTTCGACTTTCTTCTCCTTCCACATATGGAGGAAGGTCGCTTTGAGTTCCCCCTCTCGTGTTACTTGCAGCCTCCCAGGGCCCGGCTGGTCGCTCAGCGCCAAGAAACAGCAGCCAGAGCGGTCAGCACCTTTCACTTGGGGCTCACGCCAAAGGAAGGGGGCCTCCCCTTTGCAGAAGGGATCCTTTGGAGATTAAATAGGCACTGGGGATTCGCCAGCTTGAAATGCCGTAGTAAAGCTCTGGCGCTATCTGCGTGCTTGCTTTATTTAAAATGAACCAAAACCTTAAAAATCCAGCTTATTAGAAACTTCCTAATACGGACCGGCATTTTTTTGTGATGTGGTTTTTTTTCCTAGTGCTTGTGCCAATGGTACGTACTAAAAAAAATATGACAACAAGTGCAAAATTTTCCTTGCATCTAAATTTGTTTTGCAGTCTTTTTGCCTTGAATCTTTCAGTGCTAATCTGTGTCCACGGATTAGCAGAATTCAGTAGGTTTGCTCTTTCATGTGTGTATAAAATTAAGGTCTTGTTCCTCCATAGTGAAATACGAAAAATACAGCAAATGTTTGTCACTTCTGTTGTAAACAATTTTCTTGTTGTGAAATACCGTTACTTAACAAGGTAGCCTTCAGAAACCTATGTTGTCTTAAAGTCCATGAGTAGTTGTTCTTTTTAAAAAGGCATTGCTCATGTAATACCACTTCTGATGTTTTATAATCAAAATCAATTTCTCCCTGAATTACTTTATACAAAATTTCTATCAGTATATTACTTTTGCAAATGAAATTAAGACTCATGCCGCACTGGAACGTCCTGGATTGAATATTAGGCATGTTATATTTTACTTGGTGTTTGAAATGTTAAAGTTAATTTGCATTTTTTGGCAACCCTCTGATTAAGTGTAGGTGTTTGAAATGGGTCATAGCTATTTTTTTCTGTTTCACAATAGTCATATGAAGGCTGAGTAGTCTGTTCTGTAGCAAATTGAATTCACCACGTACAGCCACTGAAGGCGGTGTAACTTGGTTTCTGCTGCCCCTCCTTCCCAGGGCTTAGTTATTAATTTGGCAGACAGAGGCAATCTACAAAAACTTTTGAATTAACTTATTCTGTGTGCTTTTCTCCGTTTTGTTACGCTTCCAAAATTCCTCAAGGTTATTTTCCCTACAGATATATTCCTTAAAGTACTTAAATGCTAACTAAATACTAAAGGGTGTTTTAACTCTTCCGGACCTTGTCAGTGCTAGTAGGTTCACCAGCTCTTTCCCACTGCCTCAGTAAAACCTCACAAAACCCAACACCAGACCTGACATGAATGACTAATGTGGAAGGGTAGTGTACAACAAGTGTAGAATTCAGTGTTCAGGTGTTTGCATTCGTACATTAAACTGAACTTGTTTAATATGTAGACTTTTTTTAACCTAAACAAAGAAGGCAGTTTTTCAAAACACAGTCATGTTCTTTGTTCTTTCTTTTTGTTTTCTTCTTTTTTTTTTTTTTCATTTTTCTTTTCCTTCAGGTACTTGGTGGAAGTCCAGGAATACTCAATAATCATGGATTTCAGGTGCAACAGCAGCAACAGAGGAGGCTGTCGCTACATGAATACTTGAGCATGGGACTGTTGCAGGAGGCTGGCATTTCTGTTCCACACGGACTAGTTGCCAAGACACCAGATGAAGCTTACAAAATAGCAAAAGAAATAGGTATAATATTAAAGAGAACATATACAATATAGGCATGGGATTGATACAAGGTGTAACTACTTTTTCTGTCTTTCCTGGTAAGACATTTCTTGGAGTTCTGAATATACCTTCTCTTTAAGAGAGAATTTCCTGTGAAGCAGCTTTCTTGCAGATTTGAGCATTTACTTTGGAGCTGACATTTCCTTAATTTGAAGTTTTCTAGTGCTTAAGGTTGTTCAGGGCACAAGCACGCAGTGAAATCAGTTAAGTGACCTAGTTTTAAAGACGCTCAGTTGTGTATTGAGACTTGTTTATGAAGCTAGACTGTGTCCCTGAAGTTGCAATAGGTGAGGACTTCATCCTACTCCCATTAGAGGCTGTTAACATATACTCCAGGCACCATTGTCCCCATATCCCTAATGCTGCAGATACTTTTCCTGTAACTTATGAGTCTGGTTTAGAAGGAATGGGGCAGGTATTAATGCAACTACCTAAACTTCTTTGAGATAAGTAATAGACTCTACTTTGTGCAAATCCTAGATTTCTTTTTGCTCTCAAGCAAGGCTAAAGGAAATCTTGTGTGAAGAGCTTCAGTGGTGGTGGTAGGTAAGGTTTCTGTAGTCCCAAGAACTCATATAGGACAGAAGATGCAAAGCATACTTAGCTTTAGGCTGTAGAACAAAAGTAAAATCCTGTTCCTTTGTGAATGTGCTGTTCTGGCAGAATGCAACTACTGCATGCAGGAAGGGAGAACTTTGATGGCTTGTAGTTATACACCAAATTCCTGGCATGTTGATGAAAAAGTGTCCAGTCTCTTTTGCCTAGTGCTTAAATACTTTGAGTTAAGTTTTATTTTTGGACTTGACTTTGCCTATTAATTTGCCACTTTACCTACTGTGTGTCTTAGTAAAATTTTTTGGTTTAATTTGGAAGTAATATAGAACTCAGCTTCTTTAGTTTGAGGCATTAAGACTGATTAATTTTTTTTTTTAGTTTAAAGCTTTTTCTCTCCCTGGAAAAAAACGTAGGCTTATCACACAGTTTTAATGAAGGACACTGCTTGTCGTATTCCACTCCCATATGCAAATGCCTAAATCTCTTTCACCTCCAAATGTATATATTTATAGTAATTCCTGGGGGTAAAGGTTTTGTTAGATTTGTTTCAGTTTCATGTGTAGATTTAATGCAAGAAAAGAGATCTGAAAAAGAAGATAATTTTTTTCTAGGGCAAGTTACGCTGCTTTGTAATGTAGCAGGGAACTGAAAAGCTGCTTTCCCTTCAGATCTGATGTCCCAGAAATTCTGGTATTATCTGCCTGCCTTCTTCATCTTGTTCTCATTAGATAGTAAATGGTAGAAAATGACAACTTCAGTAGTATGAAAGAAAGGTGTTAAATTACTTCTGATCTGAGAATAGTTTAAAATTCAGACCCTCCCCTTTTCTTAAGGGTGAGCTTGTAGCATGATCTGAACTTCTCAAATCGGGCGTACCCTTTTGCTGACATTAATATCTGTACAGACCTCTGGCTGGTGCCGAATGAGACAACCTTTGCCTGTGGCTGTTGACAGCAGGGAAACTCGAAGGTCAGGATTCCTTTGTTTTGTTCCTTGTTCAGAGAGGAGTCCCGTAGCCAATAGGTGTGTCTGACTGCTGGTTTATAGCGCTGCCTCCTCTGGGTGACGTCACAGGTATGCTGTTTATCTGCAGTATGTGACCCTGCGTGATATCTTAGGGGTCAGAAAAATGGAGTTGTGAAGTTTGAGTTGGCATCCTTTAGTAAGCTAGAATAAAGGAATTCAGGGCTTCCGGTCATTGGCCGTATACTTTGTTTAAGTTGGTGCATATTTGATGCTTTGACTTTCTTGAGATGAGGAAGAGAAGACTTCCCCAAAGGAGAACACGCTGAAGGAGCTTGAGTTTTTGAGGCATTGCACAAACATTGTCCAGAACCCATTCTGAATGGTGACAGATTATCCTTTGCTCCAGTATTTTGCATTTCTTTGTTATTGTAGCCATTTCCCCACTATTTTTCATTTAGTATGTACTTAAAGAAACCCAAACCAAATCTCTAGCAGAATGAAAAAAAATCTTGGTCTTTTTTTTTTTGGTCCACCTGCTCATTGTTTGTTTTTGTTGTGTAAGAGTTGTTGCCGGTAGATATGAGACTATCTTTTTCTCCTTTTTATGTGTTAAACTGGTGTTTCAAATGTTTGTCTAAACCATTACAAAGATAGCTGGTAATACTGTGCTTGCTCTGTCTCCCCAGCGCTGACCCATATGCTCCTGATAACCTTTAGTCAGAAACCTGCTCTCTGCAAACTTGAGTTTGGCATTGGTTTTCTTTTCTTTTGCAACTATCTTACTTCAGTTAGAAATGGCTGACTTTTTATCCCACTGTATAACAAATACAACCTTGTCATTAACAGAGATTATCATAGTTCAGCTGTGGCTGGAGCTAAATCAGTGTAAACCTGTAATATGAACAAAGCCAAAGCTTTAACCATACTGAGGATTATCATCACTGCAGTGTAACTAGTGTGGTGGAATCAAGCTGAGGTATACTGATTTTGCAGTTTGTTTTAGAGCCTATTTAGAAGAGTGTTCTAAATATTCTTTGAATAACGAAAATAATGAAATTTGTAAGAATTTAATTTGAAGTTATGCTCATCTGGAGGTCTGAAGTTAGATGAAATGGTCTGGAAGCCAGAAAGTCTCGGGGCTTGGAGAGGAAGCAAGCTTTCTTGTAGTAAATATTTTTCTTCTAAAGACCAAAATGTTCTAAAGAGACCAAATTGTTCACCTATACGTAAAATAATTTTGAAACATATGTGAAGTAAAATACAGTATTTGAGCTTGCATTGTTTTCTTCTCTATAAGATTTTTCTAATATTTTTAAAGGAAACTGAGATAGAATTAAGTGGTGCGAACAACTTTTGAGCAATGATGGTAGATTGCTTCTGGTTTGACTCTTAAGGAAAAAAAATCAAATTCTTTGGCTATTTTTAAATCGCCAAAAATAAATTTGATTCCTGCTGCAGCTATCAGATTTCTGTTCTAGTTGGATTCTGCAAATCATTATTGTTTTGCTTCTCTGTTTTTAAAATCTTTTCTGTTGTTTCATGGGAAGGTTGGCCATTGTAATTATTACAGCATTGGTTTCCATATAGCTTTTTCTTTTCATATTTGTCTGGTTGTTGAGAGACCTCATTGGAACTTGTTGCTTGTCACAAGCAGCTTTTCCTGTGTAAAGAGCTCTCCATCTAATTTAAAGTAAATTGTTATCACATACTGGTTTGTGAAACTTTTTTTTTTTTTAAAAAGAACTACTACTGAGTAAGTCAGTCTCTGATTCAGACCTCGTGAATATCACTACTCACTCACTTTTCCTCCAGTGGTTCACTGTCTCCATTCAAGACCTCCAGATCTCATTTGTGCTGCTGAAAAAATGCTTTCTACACAGAGCTGAGAGGACTTATGTCTGATTAGGTCTTTAAAGAATTTTTTTTTTCAAAAATTAAGAATTTTTAGTTACTTGGGGGCATTGCAATATGTGGCTCTTCATGTTACATGAGTGCCTCACTTAAATTTTGAGATAATGAGCTGAATAAATTCCATTCCAGAGTGTTGATAAGGGGCTGCAGTATGTCTTGATGTTTGCCTCTAAGTTTATGGTTTACTCTTGGCCTATGCGTACATTCCAGCTGGCACTGTGACCAGTGCTGATTCAGAAACTGATATGCATTTGTTATCAAGAACATGACTAATGAACCCAAGGACTATGTTCTTGAAGAACAGATGCTTCATCAGTGTGATTGCAGATAGCTCAGCAGAACACAGTGTTCGAAATGTATAGTACTGCTGTTTAAGACGGCACCTGTGAAAGTGTATCTATTGCTCTAACTGAAGTTTTGATGCTTCCTGACACTTTCCTTTGTTAGCAGTTGTGTGGAAGGGAGTGTCATACTGTATGCCTGTAGAAAAGCCTGCTTTTCTTTTGAAGCATATATTTTAAGAGGGAGTCTTTATCAGAGATTGTAGTGATAGGATGAGGGGTAATGGTTTTAAACTGGAAGAGGGGAGATTTAGATTAGATACTAGAAAGAAATTCTTTACTGTGAGGGTGGTGAGGCACTGGAACAGGTTGCCCAGAGAAGTCGTGGATGCCCCATCCTGGGCGGTGTTCAAGGCCAGGCTGGATGGGGCTTTGAGCAACCTGCTGTGGTGGGAGGTGTCCCTGCCCATGGCAGGGGGGTTGGAACTTGGTGATTTTTAAGGTCCCTTCCAGCTTTAACCATTCTATGATTCTATTTCTATTCCTGATGATTTGTGGGGTAAGACTTCTGATGTGATTAATATCTTGAAGCAGCTTTTGTATTCTGCCAATTTTGTAGGATTTCAAGATAGTGAATCCCATGGCTTTATGCTCATGGCAGACTGTCAATTTTTAGTAAAATAAAACACTGTGCAGAATAGGTGTTGAGAAAACTGAGTCCCTTTCTACATTTCACCATTCTACACCAGAGTTTTTGAAAGGAGACTGAAGGCAGTTGAATCTGCTCCTACTTTTGCTATTGCAGTGAAAGAGATCTAGTCCATCTCCTTATCAGTGTAGTTTATAAGGAATGATCATTTTTTTGGTATGCTTTCTACAGAATGACTCAAGTAATTGGCTTGGCTGTATTCTTGCAGACAGTTTTGTGATTAATAGATGTTTCTTTTCAGACCTTTTAAGGTCTTTTCAATGTTAAGACCTTTTAACTTCTTGTAATGTTGTTATTTTCTTTTTTTCTATCTGTTCCTTAAACATACAACCTCTATCTGTTTAAAAAAAAAAGTAATGCATAAACCTGTTTATATTTATAAATATATTCATTTCGGCTTTGATTTAGTCAGAAACAAAAGTTGGGTACAATGTGTGCAATGAATTTCTTAGGTAAAGTAATAGCTTTTTCTTTATTAGCTCTTCAAAAGAATAGATATTCCAGACACTGTGGCACAAAAGCTGGAATGGTTTTCTCCTCAGTGTATGCCACACCTTCCCTGGTAGTCTGTGATTAATTTTTTTTTTTAACTTTGTTCTGAGTTACACTGAAAATCCACATATGTTGTTTTTGTTCCTAGTACTTCTTGGTTGTTTTGTCATTATCAGTTTTTCCTGTTTGTGAATTAGCTGCTTAACTGTATTAACTGATGTCTGTTAGGTTGTCTGTAGAGTCTGAAGCTCCAGAGCATTTATTCAGATGCTGTAGGACATGGATAATGATCTAAGGTGGCAAATGTGTGCAGATATCTCCTGGGTGTTCTGTAGTTGTCAGTGTTAAGTAGTTTTTTTCCAGTTAGATTCTTGCTTACCTGGTCAAAATCTCTAGATAACCAGCTGTGGTAGTCTAGAAACCAAACATTTACTTGAAATCTGGCAGACATTAGTTTTTTGGCATCTGAAGCTTACTTTTTACTTCAGCCTTTGTTTTCTTCTATAACAATTCACTCTTTTGAAGTTCTAATATCAAAACATCTTGTTAATAATAATTCACTAAAATACCTGATTCAGATTTTGACCGCTGTATTTTTTTTAACTTAAGCTATTGCCAATGACAAACCTGTCTTGTGAGTTGATGGAAAACTTGATGCAGTTGATTAATGTCAGGAAGTATTTATGTAGAAAATAGTATTTTGTAATAGCAAAACATCTTGTTCGCTCTCCTGGCTGATACGTTCCTTTCAGTGAAAATATGAAGATTCCTGGCACGTAATTATTTAAGTAGCCATACTTTTGATTTGCATATGGTGATTCTTCAACCACTCAAAAGTTTCAAATGCTGAAAAAATGCAATTTTGAAGTTAAATTCTAAATAACTATACTTACTAACAAAACACAGACAATATACTCTGAAGAGATTTTCTACCTGTGTTGGTAGAGTTAGGGTTGGCATACTCTCTATGTTGAGACTTCTGTTGATAATACATTATTAGTTACAAGCTCATCTTTTCCCTCCCTAATTCCAGTAAATATAACTGTATTGTTTAAACTTGGGAGTTTTTTATTATATCTGGCACCAAGAAGAAAATAGGTATAAGTTATAAATGGAGAGAGATTCTTTCTGGAACTAAAAACTTTTAAATACAGAGTAGCTGAGGCAAAAGTTGTGGATCTCTGACTCCCAGGGTAACTTTGCAGTTGAATGGTAGTAGAGAACTTGGTTGGCACTTGTGTTATTAACCTGTCACTGCCTTTTACTGTTGACTGTTTTGTCAGAACACATTAGGCTTGCATAGTTATTATGAAGGTGTTTATGATATGTGGAAAGGAGTACTGCTACTACAGTCAATATTGGGCAGAAAAGTGGCAATTAAAGCAATATGACAAAAGTCAGAAGAAGAACATTTTGATAAAATTTGTCTGCGCTAATCATCAGACTTTCTACTTGCACAGAAAACTTGAAGGATACAACAGAACAACAAACCTTCTTGCCTTTTAATAAGTTTATCATAAGATTGTATTTTCCATAGATCGACACGTGCATGCAAGAATAAAGACTTTTTTTCCCAATTTGAAAGCTTAGGTTATGGAATCATAAATTATTCCTTCCAATAAATAAATATTAGTAATTCTAAAAGTGAAGATAGTGCAGTTTCCTGGCTGTAGTACTCTTTCACTATCACTTAATAAACCTGTAGTGTTACTACTGTATAGATTTTTGTTGTGCTGAACAGATAGATGCTAACTCAGTGTTCAGGCACCTGTTCTTATCAGTATCTACTCTTAATTTTCTAAACATTTCCTGATTCATTTCAGGCTCTTTTACTTACATAGATGTTTAGTGCTAACTACCATTAATATGGAAATGCAGCTCTTAACAAATACTTTTTCTGAGTTTTGTGCATTGGTCTGTAGCTTGCTGGCCTGAGATGAGCTGTTCTAAAAGTTTGTTGTTTTGTTCTAGTGTCCTGTGTTAAGGCTTTACAGTTGTGTGTGGTTTTTTTTTTTTAACAACTGCTGAAAGCAGATGTCCTGCTTTCTTTTTTTTTTTTTTAAACAACTGCTGAAAGCAGATGTCCTGCTCACTTCAGTGTCCCTGGGCATGTGCTTGTCACACAGTGCACAGGTTTGCAAAAGTACTGTCTGCTGGATTAGCTTTTGCCTTCAGCAAAAAAAGTCACTCTTTTTCAAGGCTTCAAGGCTTCAATCCTGATCCTGGCACAAGAAAAAGGAGACTGGAGTGAGAAGCTGAGGACAGGAGGCAGGATATGACTGCTGCTGTGGTGTAGTGTTGACTGGCATAAACTGTTCTGACTTCGTACGTGGATACCTGCTGTCTGGCAGAAACTCCTATTTTCTCATTGAAACAAAAGCCTAGCAGTATTTCAAAGCAGTATAAGCAAAATGAAAGCATATAATTGATAATACTGGGTAGAAACCTATGTTAGCTGCTGGTTTCCAATTTTTTTCTTGTGTTACCATGTATCAGCAGACTGGAGTGAGAAGCTGAGGACAGGAGGCAGGATATGACTGCTGCTGTGGTGTAGTGTTGACTGGCATAAACTGTTCTAACTTCATACGGGGATACCTGCTGTCTGGCAGAAACTCCTGTTTTCTCATTGAAACAAAAGCCTAGCAGTATTTCAAAGCAGTATAAGCATGAAATGTTACATATATACATGCTAGTTATAAGCATGAAAGTACACAATTGATAATACTGGGTAGAAACCTATGTTAGCTGTTGGTTTCCAAATTTTTTTCTTGTGTTACCATGTATCAGCAGTTCTCTGCTGTGTCAGATTTTCTGATACTGTTGCAGCTGTAAGGCGACAGATGAGGTGTGTGGCCAAACGTTTCTGTCCTCTAATTTTAGGGTCACTTCAGGAGCTGTAGGTAAAAATGCTTATTGAACAATAAACTTTCTGCATGGGTTAAGTTAAGGTTTTCTTGGGACATGCTATCTTAACTTTTAAGTACATCTATGCAGTTAATTGCTTGTAAACATAGCTGGTCACATAACCCTTGAAGCGTTATGCATTTATGCAATCAAACAGCTAGTTTGCTTGCAGTGCTGTAGGAAAACAAATTACAAATCATTAATATCCTGCTCATTTGATGTCACAATCCTTGCATACTTTCACACAAGCAATAGTCCAATGACAACTTTGTTATTGACAAAACTGATTGCAAAAAGTTTAAAGTTGTTTCTCACACGCTTTTTTCGTATGTCTTTATATGTTGCCAAAGCGTAATTGTGCATAATAATTAAATTCTTAAGAAATAGCCTATGGGATCAGGGCAGTGGTGCATCTAGCTCAATACTCTGCCTCTCATGGTGGCAAAAGAACATGCTGTTTAGGGAGATTGCTAGCCTGGGTATTTTCTGCAATTCATACCCCTCATTTCCTCCCAGCATTCGTAATTGTTGTTTTAGGAATATCAGAAGGAACATCTCTGCCCAGTTTCTTTTGAATATCCTATTCTTCCTTCATGTCTGGTTGCAGCCTTCACTGTCTTCTGTGCAAATAAGTGTCTTTTTTTCTTGCACCTTTTAAAAACTGATTTCCTTTGGTTGGTGGCTTTTATTTTTGGCTGGTGTAGAGCAGGAAAGGGATTGCATGGTATATGCGTAGTTGTGTGTTCTTGCTCTGTCCCTCACTAGGTATGGCTAAAGACAGTAATCAAGTTCTTGCTTTGTTTTGGTAGATTTAAAGAAGTACCAAGCTTTGTTAGTCCCTTCTTGTAAGGGAAGCTTTTTACTTCAGTGATCACCCTATAACTAGTCTTTCCCATTGAAAATTACTTTTATGAGCATGTCTGGAGCTAAACGTAATATTCCAGCTGAGATCTTACCAGAGCTTTAGTCAACACCCAGTTCTGACTTGTTCAGATTCTGGTCTTTATTGCTAGCAGGAGCAATCTCTACAAAGAAGATGCCTGTGGGTGAACTTCATGGCTTTCCTGAAATATTCTCCATAGAAGCAGCTTTCACCATCGGGACTTAGTGTAGGAGATGAAAAGTAAGGTCAAGAAATAGGACCCTCTCTTCTGAAGTTCCTAGTGGACTGTAAGTTAAATGTCTTGGTCTTGATTACTAAGTTCTTTGCCAGATATAAAATTTCCCTAGAAAGCTCAAAATAGTAAAATAACGCTGTGAATTTTGTTTTAAATCTTAAATCCTTGAGTCACTTCAGAGCCTTGTGAAGGAGCCCAGGTGGATCCTCTGTGAACAAGGGAGCAAATGTGGTTGGTTGGGGTTTTTTTTAAATCTCTTCCCAAAAAACAAAGTGTTTTACTATTTTCCTCTGTCTTTTATACTGTCACTAAAAAGTTATGCTCCTCCAAATTTTGTGATTGTCCATACATACAAGGTAAATAGTTTTCAAATGGATGAAACTGTCCTTATTTTTAAGCTCACCTGTTGGAGTATGTGGCTTCATTTATCCATGAAGCTAGTATTTATAATCTTATTCATACATGAGGCTTAGTGTCAATGCAAGCTTTGTACTTAAAGCAATTGCATAAAAGTTGAGACTTGTTTTGTGTGGCTTCTATAAAGCATGTTAACTTTACCTGATTGCCAGTACTTAGTAGTTACCAAAAAATAGTTATCTTCAGGATCTGAATTAAATATTAGATAATAGACTATAGTAAATCAACATATACTTGCATGTGTATAATGGTCATACTTCTTGTGCCAACAAACTTCATATCAGTTGATTGTTCAAAGATCTGTTGTTGAGTAGACAGTCAAGAAGTAAAATCTACAAGTAGCTAGTTGGGGAGTAGTAACTTGAGCATTCCCTTTGCTTATAGCCACCCTCATTTGTGATATTATGCAAGTTTAATTTTAACTGGCCAGGCAAGATGCAGGTCAAAATAGGAATCAACACAACTCTTTTGTGTCTGCCATAATCTTTTTCAGTATGCATAGCAGCTAGTTTTGCTCAAGTATTGTAATTTTTCTTAGGCTTTTCCATTATTTCCTTTTCACATCCAAGAGAACAGCAAGTTCTTACTTTGCTTGGAAAGACTAGAGTGGCTCAGTTACATAATCTTTTCCAGTATGCATGGCAGCTAGTTTTGCTCAAGTATTGTAATTTTTCTTAGGCTTTTCTATGGTTTCTTTTTCACATCCAAGAGAACAGCAAGTTCTTTCTTTGCTTGGAAAGACCAGAGTGGCTCAGTTAATGGTGGCATGAGTTAAAAATGGGATGTGCCGCACAAATGTGAATGGGGCAGCTCAAACATCTTGCAGTCTAGCTGCTCTCTGCAGTGCATTCAGCGTAACTGAACTTGAATAACAACTCAGGGCTTTGTTTTTCTTCCTTTATCACCTTAAATGACTTGATGAACTTTTTTCTTTGCTTTTTGTCTTTCAATGATGCTTCAGAATATCAGTTGGATTTTGATTACATTCTCATACCTCACTTTTTAAACACAAATGAACGGTCTTCCCTACCTAGAGGAATATTTTGTAAAGGTTTTTTAAACAGTTAAAACCCTCTAAAGGGCTTACTCTGCCTACTTTGGGAAAGATAGTGGATTTGTTTAGGCCTCTGATTTCTGCAAGCACTTCAGCTTATGTGTCAGTGCTTTGCTGAATGGAAGCCATAGTGGACCTGCCTGACTTGGGTAAGTGCCATAGTTACCTAGCGTTGCTGAGAAGACAGTGGTTGCAGATGCAGAGTATTAGTACTTCATTGAGGAAAATCTTGGGTTATGGTGTGTCAGATACTCAATTTCATCTTGCTAGGAGTCTGTGAGATACTAACCATTTCTTACTGGGTGCTTAATAATTTGTGATTCAAACATGTTAAAAATATATCGGAACGCTCAAAATGTCAACACTTTTGGATATGAACTCACCAAGGTTTGCACACAGGACAGCCTAAAGCTGCAATTTGTGGATGGTTTGAGACTTTTGGAACCTCTGTGAGTTACAATGCAGTCTTTGATTCACATATTTCTGTGTTGAATTGGGGGTGTGGGGGTGGAGAAGGGCAGATAAAATGAAAAGAGTCCTTATTATTCTACCTGGTACAACTTGTTTTAGTAGTCACAGATGACAAATTTTGGGTTTTCTTTCATTCTAGGTTCAAAGGATCTTGTGGTAAAAGCACAAGTTTTAGCTGGTGGTAGAGGAAAAGGAACATTTGAAGGTGGCCTCAAAGGAGGAGTGAAAATAGTTTTTTCGTAAGTCGTTTCTAAATTATCTGACCAAGTGGAAAAACTTCAAAGTTTCACATTATGAATTGAACCTATTGCTTATTTTAAAACCAGTGTTTTAATTATTAACCTTAAAATAACAAAAAATAGATAAGAGGTTTTTTTTTTAAGCTACTTCTGTTTTTCCAGCGGTTTCTTTGTCACATTCTGAGCTTCTTTTATTCTAGTCCAGAAGAAGCAAAAGACATCTCCTCCAAAATGATTGGAAAGAAGTTGTTTACCAAGCAGACAGGAGAAAAGGGCAGGATATGCAATCAAGTGTTTATCTGTGAGCGCAGATATCCCAGGAGAGAATACTATTTTGCAATAACAATGGAAAGGTCTTTTCAAGTGAGTAATATTAGAAATAGAAGTAAACTAATTAACTTGTTATAGCTGAATTTGAAAAAAAAAAAAGACAAAACTGTTTGCTGGTTTCTTGCTTTTGAGAATTAGAAATATAAATGTGCTAAACTTTGTTTCCTAGTATAGTTTCTGACTATATGATTGCCTTAGTGTTTAAATGCTTTAAAAATGTAATGCTACAATTTAAGGAATAATAAATGAGTATTGGTAGCCTCCACTGAAGTTGAGTCATTATGGCTGAAGGGGAGATGGATAGCATGAGGGGGTTATATTTATTTTCATTTTTCGTTTGCACATATCTACCAGATGCCCATACCAGAGTTTAATTTAAAAATACAGCTGTATGTATGTGTGTACATGTATGCAGTATTTAAGAGTGTCAGGGACAAGATAATTAAAGTCTTTTGGAAGAGCCAGTGGTCTGGATAAATCCAATATCCTTTTTCTCCAATGTGTGGAGGTTGTTGGAGGTGCACAAGTGTGTCCCTCAATTTTGAGCGTTCTCAAAAGAAGATTTGGGCCTAGAGCTTTCAGGAAGATGAAAGCCACAGTTTCTCCTGCCTGTATGTTCTGTATGTGTGGGTATGTAGTTTCTTAGGCTACATTTCAAACCCAGTTACTGAAATGTGTCAGTGTATTTTCTGACAGGCTAGCGTTTCATTATGGAGCATAGAGCCTGAATTGATAAATAAAACAAATAATAAAACAAAGCCAGGGTAAATAATAAAACAAAGCCAGGGTAAAGCAGTTATTTATTGGAACTTCATTTTCTGAAGCTCAGCAAAAACTGAGTTTGGTCTATCCAGATGCTTAAGAGTTTGCAGAGGTACTCCTCTTGGTAATTAGAGGAGTATCTTTGGGATGAGTATGAAGTAATTTTCTGTGGAGGAATGAGGAAACTAGTGTTACTGTTCCATTTTTTCATTAGGTGTTAAATATTAGGTGCAAAATTAGGTGTTAAATATTGTATTTGTTCCTTCCTTGTCCTCTGTAGTGTTCTTTCTGATAAGAAAGCATTAGTTGTATTGGGTTTTAGTACAATTATGTCACTTGGGCACCTACATTCTGTTGTACTCTATTATAGAGCAGGGAAGATCTAAATGTTACAGCACATACCCCAGATTTACCACAAGGTGGCATTAAAATACTGTAAATGGCTGGATTTTCTACTCTTAAAATTCTGTAAGCAAGCATCCTTATGGAAATTAAAATTCACTGTAACTGATTTAAGTAAATTAGATAAAGAAAGGAAACATATTTTCCTGACTTGTTCTTGCTCTTGTATAAACAAATAAATCTTATTAGTGTGTATTGAGCATAACTGTGGGGATGATTGTCTTTTGGTACAGATGTGCTTTGTTTTCACTGCTGACTTTATAAGTCATGCTTCTAGATGTGCTAATAATTGCTGTAACTTGTCTATGATGCTTCTGATGAGGAAATGCCTTTCAAAAAAGAAGTATGAAAGTTGAATAGGATACAGTGTGTATTCCTGATGTTGTTGCAAATTTCTTCCTTTAAAGGGGAAAAAAGGTCTGTAAAATTGTCAGTTGAAAGTGGAACTCGATATCTTGAGTGTTATCCACCAATTGGGGCAAGACTTCTTATATTTTAAGCAAAACTGTTCACTTTGGTCAATTCTGTGGAATGATGAGTTATTTTTATAATATGTTTGTAGGTTCCTGACTGTTCAGGATATGAATATCCAGAAATGTTCATTGCATCGAACCTTGCTATTAGATGTAGGATAATTCACTATCTATATGTTTCCATTTGGAAGGATGGCTATGGGAGTGGTGTGGTTACTAAGCATGTTCTCTGAACCAGTGTCACACTTCCTGTATTTAATTGTCAGCAGCTATAAGGCAGTTTAATGTTTAAGACCTGTGCTGATATGAAATGCTGCCTTGGTATGCTAGCTGTCATAATCCATGCGTGGGTGGTGATAAAGGAAGATAGGCTGGAAGTGAATATAGGAGAGATGGGGAGGAACTCTTTATCAGGGAGTGTAGCAATAGAATGAGGGGTAATGGTTTTAAACTGAAGGAGGGGAGATTTAGACTGGGTATCAGGAAGAAATTCTTTACAGTGAGGGTGGTGAGGCACTGGAACAGGTTGCCCAGGGAAGCTGTGGATGCCCCATCCCTGGAGGTGTTCAAGGCCAGGCTGGATGTGGCCTTGAGCAACCTGCTCTAGTGGGAGGTGTCCCTGCCCAGGGCAGGGGGGTTGGAACTCGATGGTCCTTAAGGTCCCTTCCAACTCTAATTATTCTATGATTCTGTGATTTTATGTGTTTACTATAAACTGGAGGACTGTTCCCTTGAGGAGAGATTTTTTTGGTTCCATCATAGCGTGTCCTTGATGCTTTTGTTATGATGTAGGTATTTTTTTTTAAAAATCTTTGATGCAAATGTAACCGATTCTGGTTTCTTAATTTCTTTCATTATTGAATTGAGTGCTCTTTTGTCAGAACTCTGTGACATACTTTCAGTGATGGCTATAGTTGTTGAGCTTTGTGATGCTACGGAACAGGAATAGTTTGCAGTAATTTGTCACTACGTTCTGCAGACCTAGATTTGTCCTTGGAATTGGAGCGTGGTGGAATGTATAAATGAATGCCTGGCATTCGATGTGTGTTTGTGTAGGGGTGAGTGGAGAAGGGGGAGAAGAGAAGGCTGTTCTTTTTCTGCTGACAACCTAGAAGACAAAATGCATACGATTGCTAAGTTGAATATTTCTATCAAAATTTAAAATGAGTGTGTCTGTGTGAATTGCTCTGTTGCTACAGTGTATGCAAAGGAAAGTTTTCATTGTTAAAAGCAATTGGAACCAACATACTCCTTAACATTTGAAAAGTATTAAAAGATTTTATATAGATATATTGAATAGATAGTAACATTTTCCTCAGAGCATACAAAATACCCAAATCAAAAAAACTTCCAAATAACAACAAGGTTTTATTGCTGTGAGATATCTTATGAGAAGAACTAAATGTCAATATTGTGTTATAAAATTACTTATGCTATTTTTTTTTCCTCTTTTTGTTCTAGGGTCCTGTGCTGATAGGCAGTTCTCAGGGTGGTGTTAATATTGAAGATGTTGCTGCAGAGAATCCTGATGCGATAATTAAGGAACCCATTGATATAGTAGAAGGCATAAAAAAGGAGCAAGCTGTTAGGGTAATTGTTAATGTGGAAAAGTACACATTAGTGAGGATGGGAGGGTTGCTTCTAAATTTTGTGAAGTGTGCATTCAACCTGCTGAGGTGTCTTAAACCCTTTTTACATTTTGAAACAGATTTGAACTAGATATTTTGAACTAGATATTTTAAGTATTTTCAAGTGATAGTCAATGTAAATCTAACTTTGCACGGCAGTGCTTTATCTAGCTTTTATATTGCTTTGTAAAGGCATAAGATGATGACTTTTTATAAGTTCTTTTTTAGGATAAGTGCAGTGTTTTGTATTGAAAACAATATTTTCAAACCCAGGAGTGAGTTCTTTTCCAGGAAGACAGGAAAGGTTCAAAACCTACAAATTCAATTGACACTGAAATGATAGCTAAACTGGGACATTCCTAATTTGTAACTAAATCAAACCCCATCATCAGTTAGCTGACAACCAATCTTTTCCTTTCAGCTTGCCCAAAAAATGGGATTTCCTGCTAATCTGGTGGATGAAGCAGCTGAAAATATGATCAAGTTATATAATCTGTTTCTGAAATATGATGCTACCATGATAGAAATAAATCCTATGGTGGAAGATGCATCAGGCGTTGGTAATGTTTTTTCTTCATATTCTTCATGTAACAGCATGTTGTAAAGACGTTGTAAATGTAAGTTAGTTGTTTTGCACTACTAAAACTTTAGCTGGATACAGCAAGTGGACTTAGCATTAACATGGTATGTTGAAAAAAGAATTTAATAAAGCATATAAATTTGAGAATCTAAGCACAATAGATATCTGCTCTTAATTGTTACGTAGGATCTCAAGTTTAAATAGCTTCCTTTTTAAATAATTTTTTATTTATTTAAAAAGAACATCTTCCATTCTTGAATGTTTGGCTGTCCAGTATAAGATGTTCATGGAAATTAGGTCTTTTCAAAATTCATGAATTGAAACTTGAGCCATCTTACGTATTCAAAGTTGTTAATGAAAAGGTCACTGGAATAGTACCACATTCTAGAAATCTCCTGCCTTTACTACTTGGGTATCAGAATTACTGAGTAAATTTAATGTTGGATGTATTGAAAGACTGTAGGTGTTTAAATGATATCTTGATATTTATCAGGTTTTTATCATATTCAGTTGCAGAATAGTTGATTAATATTCAATCACAGCTAATTCGTGTCTCACCTGAAAATAAATCTGTGGAGAATGTTTAAACTTGCACTCGGGTGCAGCAATTTTTTTTAATCAAAGCTTACAATTACTGCTACTGGGGTTTTTTGTTTGTTTTTTAAAGAATACTGCTTGAATGAACAGTATGGAGCAATCTCTTCCATCTGTTTCTTGTGCCTTGTCATTTTTATATCATCTGTAATGAGGGGTAGAAGTGAAGTCTTACATTGGTACAGACAGATATTTAGTTCTGATATAAAGAATATCCTAGGTTTTCCACTTCACCTGCTATATCTAAGTGAAATTTAGTTTTGTGTGTATTGTTCTGATGCCTTTTCTTCCCACTCAGATTTTTTTCATTGTGTTTCTGTGTGCTTGCATGCATGCATGCACACTATATATGTAATCTAAAGGAAGAAAACTAAGAGAGATTTGAAAAAAACGACCAAACAGAAACCTTCTGTAGGAATTAATTTTATGCTAATTACTGACACATAATTTGGCCAGATTTATCAAACAGCTTTGTTGTAAGTTTCTTTGTTTTCAGAGTATCTCAAGAAATACAGTTATTTTCCCTTTTTGTGCATTTAAAGTGACTTAACTGATTGCGTGGATGAACTGGAGAGAATCTTGTATTTATATGCAGTGTTAAGTGTGTCTTTTCAGTAAACTGTTTCAAGTTTGGACTGCGTGAGCAAGCTGCCAAGTTTGACTTAACATATTTTAACATGTTCATGTAGCAGTTGAGCTATTATTCCAGTATTAAATGATGGGTTGTTTTTTTTCCTTTCAGTGATGTGTATGGATGCAAAGATAAACTTTGACAGTAATTCCGCCTATCGTCAGAAGAAGATCTTTGATATGCAGGATTGGACACAGGAAGATCAAAGAGACAGGGATGCTGCGAAAGCAGATCTTAACTATATTGGATTGGATGGAAACATAGGCTGTTTAGGTATGTTCTATGTAATGAATTTTAAATGGCCTGATGGATTTATAAACTGAATTCCTAAATGTTATCTTTATTCTCATATAGTCAATGGTGCTGGTTTAGCTATGGCCACAATGGATATAATTAAACTTCACGGCGGAACTCCAGCAAACTTCCTTGATGTTGGTGGTGGTGCTACAGTGCAGCAAGTGACAGAAGCCTTTAAGCTTATTACCTCTGATAAAAAGGTGAGGGGAGAGTTGGCATATCAAGGTCCTGCACGGTGGTAAAACAGGCTATGATTTGAAAGACAACACTTAATGCATGTTCTGCAGAAAACATGTTTATAAGCATAGAATTAAAAAGGGAAGAAAACTGAGATGTTGGCTTAATTTTGGTGCCTCTGGCCGTTTTTAACGATGAATGTTGTCATTGATTCTGTAGGTACTGGCTATTCTAGTAAATATTTTTGGTGGCATTATGCGATGTGATGTGATAGCCCAAGGCATCGTTATGGCAGTAAAGGATTTGGACCTAAAAATACCTATTGTGGTACGGTTGCAAGGTGAGTGTGCTTCAATACTTGTTAAATACATTTCTGTCCATATTGACAAATTTTCTTGAGTTTAATATATTATGTAGTGAGTTGCCTATTAGCTGGGGACTATGAAAAAATAAGACAAACCTTGAATTTAGCTGTTGAGGATTGGCAAGTTAATAAAAAGAGATTTATAAAAGCAGAAGCTTTTATAACTACTAAAGCTGTTGTATTATTGGTTTATTCACTAACTTAGTTTTGGAACAGGCTTCTTAGAAAATATGAGAATACTCTGGTAGTAGTAATCTCCCGTTCAATAAGAGTGGCATTTTATCTGTTTCTTAAGGTACAAGGGTTGACGATGCCAAAGCTTTAATAACAGCTAGTGGCCTCAAGATCCTTGCGTGTGATGACTTGGATGAAGCTGCAAAAATGGTAAGAGCTGGTTACAAATATTCTTTGCAGAACATAGTGTCTATTGCAGAATATTGAAAAGTTGAAACTCCATTCAATCAACTAAAGGTAGCATAGGATAAATCACAGTGCCAGTTATGATCAGGGCCTGAAGCAAATGTTTTACAAGTTAATGAGTGTATTTTCTAAGTACAAGAACTATGTAGTCAAAAGCTGTTATATCCCAGAAATTTTTGTGTTTGGGACTTTTTTCTTGCCCCTCACCCCCTCTGAAAAGCAGGTTTAAAAAAAATCCCAACATGTTAATGACCAGTCACTCTCCTTGGTGGGGGAATGGCAAAGAGCTTAGCCTTATTAATTGAAAAAAAATACTTAAATTGAGGTAGCTGAAGAATGCAATGTAACACTTCATTTGACAGAGCACTGTATTTCAGTGTGCATGATTAAAACAAAATTGAGTTGAACATCCTGTAGCCTCATAATGTAGTTAGATGCTCAGGCATTCGGGCAGCGTGGTTGTGATGGTTTTCTTTGTTTTGCTTTGCTTTGTTTCCTGGGGTTGAAGCTCTGGATTGCTTGGAGGAAGAGCTTGCTTAGCTTGACAGTATGGCTCTCTGTCTTAATGAATAGTATTAAATCCTGCTAGGCTCATCAAGCTTTAGTTAGGTCAGTGGTAATTTTCCCTAGCAGTACATGTGGGTCTTGAAGCTATACATCTATGTAATACATCTTCTAAAGCTGCTGCTGAATCTAAAGTTCTCAGCTGAATCATGGAGCCATGCAAATGGTGTTAAAATTAGTTTTGTAATCTTAAAATACCTTTATCTTTAGAAGCACTTCTTAAAAGGGTTATAATTGTTTTTGTGTATTGCCTATAGGTAATTCCTTAAACAGGTTTATGTAAGATGATGCCATGAGTGGGATAAACAAATGGATGAGGATAGATTGGAGTAATAAACTGAGCATTTGAAACAGTGATTATAACCAGTGATGTGAAAAGTTTGTTTGTTTGTTTTTTACTTAAACATTCAACAGATGTCTGTAAATTACTCTAACTAGTATTTTAGGTGCTTTTGAAGTTGGGTAATGTGGACACGAAAAACATACTGCGAATGTGTAGCCACAGTGAAGATTAAAATGTTTGATCTGGAAAAAATCAGAGGGCATCCAGTGGATTTTCTATTGGGGGGAACTTATAGTTCTGAAGCTTTTTTGTGTGTAAAGAACCGTTTAGTTATAATATTTGATTATTAACATTTCCTCTCTTCCCCCTCCCCCCGCTTAAGATTTTGCTGATAATTTCCTGGCATTATTTTGCTTAAAAAGATTGGTCCAGCTCACTCAAGTTTGGATTGTTTTGATGTTAAGTCTCCTATTTTCTGTTTTTCAGGTGGTGAAACTCTCTGAAATAGTAAGCTTAGCAAAACAAGCTCAGGTGGATGTTAAATTTCAGTTGCCAATTTGATCTGAGAAATGCCATGCCGATGTCTAACATGTTCTCTGAAATACTGTGTTCTGTGGGATATTTTTATTTTTTTTCTTTTTTTTGTGTGGAGGTTTTGATTGTTTGACAGGCGCACAAACTGAAGTACCTGGTCTTTAATGTTAACATTCGGAATGGTCAGAGTTCTTGTAAAAAGCGTGTATTGCTGATCTTTAGTCCTCCTTAGTTATTGTTCTCAAGCCTCCAGCTTTTGCTGCAGAATGTCACTTGCAATATACTTCTGCGTTGTCCAAAGTAAAGCTTCTGGTTGAAAAATAATTATTCTGAATAAATTCTGAAGTTACTTTACTTGTAAATTTGTATTAGCCTTGTTTAAAAGTAAATATGACTAGATTATCTAGTTGTCCATGTGGAGAAATGTATTGAAACGGTATTTTATATTGGAGACAGTTGTACTTAGCAGTATAATGGACATGAGCAAACCAATCATTATTTATGAACAGGTGCATTTGAACTTGATCAGAAACATTTTTATAGAAGTGCTTCACTGAAGTGGCTGGTAACTCTTCTGGACAACGTGTTTAATCACTACAAAATATACTGTAGCACTTAGATTTTCACGATTTCCGGTCCTTACAAAACAAGCATCGTGTAGTTTTATATATGAACAAGCATTTACCAAACTTCAAGGAGACAGAATACATAAAGAATTAAAATGTCTATTGTACATCGCTAATAAATTGTACATTAATAAAATGTCTCTCCAAACTTCTACTGTCTTTTTCTTTGTCACCGTTTTTGATACATGGCATATGCTCATGGATTAAACCAGAATTTAAGATAGCAAACTAAAAGCTTTTTAGGAGTAAGTTTACAGTAGCACATACGTTAATTTTTTTTTTCCTCCTTGAATTGCATTGCATGAATAAAAACCTGTGAACTCACGCTGTGTTGAAAAGCTTGGACAGATATCATACATATAACATCTTACTAAAGTGGCCACAACTGATCTCTGCACAAACAAGTATGCAGGAAAATCTTGCTGTTTAGGGGAACATTGTTTTTACTAACAAATCCACTATTAACCATAAATTTTTGTCACTTTACAATACTGTTGATTTTGCCATTACATAGACCTTGGATAATGATCCGTTTACCACTTAGTTTCCAAATGATGTTAAATTACCATAACTCATGTTTTGT
The DNA here is from genome assembly GCF_001431845.1 of Calidris pugnax. Classification (NCBI taxonomy): domain Eukaryota; kingdom Metazoa; phylum Chordata; class Aves; order Charadriiformes; family Scolopacidae; genus Calidris; species Calidris pugnax. The sequence continues at coordinate 15,260,808 of NW_015094510.1, read as the reverse complement.
TTGTATTTTGTAGGGGTTTTTTTTTGTTTAAAATGTTATTTTCTTGGCTAATGATAGCATAGTTTAATCAGGAAATAATGAAGACTTCCCATTTTGAAATTTCACCATAGAAATTCATATAATCATGAACTAAGGGCTTAAAAGCCCTTATGAGATGTGGGCAACCTTACAGTCAATCACACATTTTTGAGGTAGGTAGGGTGATAAATGAAGAAACTTTACACTCGTGTGGTGTATTTCAGTAGTTTTTTGGTAGCACTAAAGAAAATCAGCAGAAATTAAACTCACTCTGAACTGAAACTGGATTATTTTCAATCCTACTTGGTCTCTCATGACTGATCACTATGGACTGTTGATCCAGCATGGTAAATTGGGCTTGTGGGTATGTTTGGAATTGCTTTTATTCAATGGCCTTGAATGGATTTGCAGAGGTAAATAGTTTGAATAGATTTGTTAAGCATTGAATAATTTAGATCATGCTAGAAATTAATTATATTAAGGTTATTTTTTACTTTTAAAATGGAATGATAAAGTTCCAGGTTCATAAGGAGGTAATTTTTTTTTTAACATATCTAAACATACTAGCCTAATTCTTTCTAAATTGGAGGGAGGAACAATAAGACAAAAGTGACTTGATGTTGTGAAAAATGACAAATGGAAGTGGTATTTTGGTGCAAGTGCTGGACTGGCGTGGAGGCAAAACTGGATCCTGTTGTTGGTCCAGCATTTCCTTGTACCCTGTTTGAGCTGCTCAATGTAGTTGAGTAGGGGAGAGGGAGCCAAGGCAAAGTCAATTCTGTGAATATGAAATACCAACGTTCTCAGTAACGTGTTCAGAAGTGACAGACTTGACACAAAGCAGTGTTTTGCTGTTAAGGTAATTCTAAAGCCCATAGTATTCCTTTAAGGAAGGACAAAGAATAGGTGTGGGGTAGGAAGGTGGCTCCATACAGTTTCCTGACCAGAGCTTTTAGAATGTAGCAAATCACTCTTAATGCTAAAATACCAATCTGTAGAGTGGAAGATAGTTGCTTTAAAGTTATTTCAGCAATGCTTATGGCTTTGTAATGAAAATACTTCCTCATTGGGAAGAGTTGAGTTTCCCTTTAAGGGGGGAATACGGTGTCACAGATAGGGAGGGAGGGTGGCATGGGAGAAGTGTGAACAGGAACATGAAGGACCATGATCAGGATGGCATATATATAGGTGGCAGGAATGCCCTTTTCCTAAGATTGGAGTCTGGAAATACCATTTCTATTTATTCCACTTGATAAAGAAATGGAATTAGTGATTGACTGATTTGTGTTAAGTGTCTTGAAACTAAGTAGGCATTTGGAGATTGCTTTAATTAACAGGGTACTAGAGCACTATAGGATCTTTTAATTACGTGTATATTTTAATCGTTCTTCAGACTCTTTTGCTTAGATCAAAGTATGTTGCAACCAAGGAATGTTGATCCATCTGGTGTGTAGTTGATAATTTAAAGGTCCAAAGCTGATGGAGGAATGATCTGAATCTACTTAAAGCCGTATAAACAACCTCCTTACCCATATTGCAGTATTAACGATCAAAGATGTGTAAGAATGGAAACTTACTAAAATTAGTCTATACAACCAAAAGCAAAATTTCTAACAAACTAAACAAAGCATGAAAAATGTGTAAACAACTTCTTCCAGATAAGAACTTCAAAGAGACAGGAATTTTAATGGCAGTAAAAGGAGTTTATACTAGATGACTTGCTGCCTTTTGATGCGGTTCTTATCAATGCAGAGTTTTGTAACTGTTATGAGATATCATAAAAGCAAACGTCTTTTTGTAAGAATAGTGTAACCACTACCAACCTTCAGATTCAGAAGTCAGCTGTTCTTGGGTTCCACAGCTACCTCAAGTGTTAGACTTGTGGCATGTTGTGGCCAACATGCTAAAAGGCTGCTCTGGTGGACGTTAAAAGTGAATCTTATCCCAGAAGTATTCAAAAATATTGTATCATGGGTTTTTCTTTATATTGTTTTAATGCGTTATGTACTGAACTAGTTTCTAGTTCATGTGTTAGACCACTTTCAACTGTGATTCTTCAATGAAATAATTGGTCTTCATAGAAAAAACCCACAATAGTATTCTAAGTAGTATTAATATAGATACTTTTGGTGGATGTATTCAGATTTTTATAGAATCATAGAATGGTTAAGGGTTGGAAGGGACCTTAAAGATCATTGAGTTCCAACCCCCCTGCCATGGGCAGGGACACCTCCCACCAGACCAGGTTGCTCAAAGCCCCATCCAGCCTGGCCTTGAACACTTCCAGGGATGGGGCATCCACAGCTTCTCTGGGCAACCTCTTCCAGTGTCTCACCACCCTCACAGGAAAGAATCTCTTCCTGATATCTAATCTAAATCTACCCTCTTCCAATTTAAAACCATTACCCCTTGTACTGTCAAGGGGTTTTTGTTAAAACGATTCTTATGATAGAATTCCAATATTGAACAGTTTGAAAGAAAACTAAAAAAATGAAGCTCTGAAGGAGCTGGGAATAAAACTGTGTTTCAAATTGCTAATAGATCTAATGCATTTAATGTGGGGAAGGCCTATATAGTGACTCCTTGAAGAACTCTCTGCAGCAAGGAGAAAAACTCTGGTTTCATGAAGGTGAAACTGCTAAACTTCAAGTGGCTTCTTACCTCATGCGGATGAAAGAGTAGCCCTGATTTTAATGGAGGCTTAATTGCAAGCTAATAGTCCTATTTTAAAACAAATATTTAAATTCAACTATCAAGCTGATAGGAACAAAAGAGAAGGTGTATGTGGGATGTGCTTGAAGCAATAGCTGACCTTTGAGACTGTAGGCAGAAGCTAGGGAAGTGCCACTGTTTTGTAGCGGGGTGTCTTAATTGCACCTTCGGAATCATTATGAGCCCCTCCCGGACCAACAATCAGACAGGGACCTAACAGGAACCCGGTGCCTTGGTGTACCAAAGCTTGCTTCTAAATCTGATGTCAGTCTGCCTGATTAACCTCTTTGCCTGACAGACACGATCACTGCAGGTGGTATCTTTAATAACTGCTATATCCCAATCATGGGAAGCTGCAGTGCAAGAAAACTTCTGTACTGGCCAGTGTTTTATGAAAGATGTGTCGTACAGTTTTCATCTTGTGAAAAGAGGTAGGGAAGAGGGAAAAAAAGAAGTGCAGTTTGACCTCCCTGGTGAAGAGAGACTGGGGCCAAGGGAAAGGAGAAGACATCAACTCTCTGTTCTTCCCAGCAAGTGATCTGGCAGTGGGTTGAAGTACCAAGCACCTGAGGAAGAAAGAGAAGCAGAGTTTTTTTTATTACCAGATTTAATTTGAAGCTTTGCTATTCCAGCCCATCTGGACAGACATTGGCAGCCCTGCTGTGTATTTGCTGCAAAACTTTTAATATGAACTGTAAATACTGCCAAAATTAAGTTACTGCTGTTCTACATGACAGGGACTGAGTGCATGGGTCAGGTAAAATGTTCTCCTAGTAGGGGATGTCTGGGAAAGGTATTAGATCTGGATAAATGATAACAATGCCTCACAAGTAGGCTCTCCCAGTCACCAGCAATTTGGGATGCGGAGTATTGGGAGTCAGAGACAGACACAACTGAGGCAAAACTATTCAAAACTGGCAGCGGCTGTGTCCTGGAGTTCCTGTTCTGCAGGTGAGCTTTAGCACATCAAGTGCATTTCTTTTCATTTGAGGTGAATAGGTGGAACACCCTACAAACTAAACTACTTTTTTTTTCCCTAGTCAATTGAAATAATTAGTTTTGTAAGATGGTATGTCATAATTAAGCGATCCTTAACATGTAATGAAAGATTTTCTTCAAGTGTGTGTTAAAGTGGAAGAAACCTGAAGAAGGGCTTATATGCACAGGTGTTCAGCTGCTTGGTTTGTGGTCTTTTTCCTTCTTCCATTTCCAACCAGTGGCAGGGAATGATGGGGCGGCCAGGAGTTCTTTCCCACACAGAACAGGGAACAGAGGAGTAAAGTCACTTGGGTGTGGTGGGAAATAGGAGACCGGTAAACATTTTTTCTCACAAAAATAAATTGAAAAGGCAGACCTTACTGAGAATTGATTTCTTGACAAAGAGGGTTTGTGTGTTTTGTTTTGTTTTGGTTTTTTACCTGACTCCAAATTTCATGTGTTAAAATACAAGAACCTCTAGAGATGTCTACAGATGGCGTGTGACGTGGATAGTTTATTCCTAATACAGAATTGTGGTGTTTTGTGTCCCCAGGGCAGATAATTTCTGGAACGCTGTCTTTGGTTTCACAGGCAGTAATTAGTTTCTTGGTTCTAGGAAAGCAGAAATTCAGAAGTGCAGGAAAAGAGACTGGGGTCCTGTGTATTAGACTCTCCACCAGTTCTGGTAACTCAGTTTCCTTAAGGGAAATTTAGTAAGGTGTTTGTTTTTTTTTTTTCTTTTTTTTCCCCGTCTCTCACTTTCTTCTGAAGTTGTATCATGCTCTGGTGTCCATCTGCACTGAAGTTCAAAAACACTGTGAGGGGCCTTATCTGTGTTCCCATTTCCTGTGGTTTCTGTCTCCTGCTGCAGCTTCTGCTGCTGCTTGAAATCTTCAACAGTCTGTCCTTTCCCTTGCAACAATGGCTGATTCCTGCAAATGTGTGTGGAGGGAAATGAGAAGGGACCTGAATGTGCCAGCAATGTGCTCTTGTTGCCAAGAGGGCCAATGGAATCCTGGGCTGCCTAGGGAAGAGTGTGGCCAGCAGGTCGAGGGAGGTCATTCTCCCCCTCTGCTCTGCACTGGTGAGGCCACAACTGGAATACTGTGTCCAGTTCTGGGCTCCCCAGTTCAAGAGGGACAGGGAACTACTGGAGAGAGTCCAGCGTAGGGCAACAAAGATGATTAAGGGATTGGAGCACCTCCCTTATGAGGAAAGACTGAGAGAGATGGAACTCTTCAGCCTGGAGAAGGGAAGGCGGAGGGGAGACCTCATCTACGTTTACAAGTTCCTAAAGGGTGGGTTGAAGGAGGAGGGAGCCAGACTCTTCTCAGTGGTTCCCAGTGACAGGACTAGGGGCAACGGGCACAAGCTGGAACATAGGAAGTTCCACTCAAATATGAGGAAGAACTTCTTCACGGTGAGGGTGACGGAGCACTGGAACAGGCTGTCCAGGGAGGTTGTGGAGTCCCCTTCTCTGGAGATTTTCAAGATCCACCTGGATGCAGTCCTGAGTAATGTGCTCTGGGCAATCCTGCTTCAGCAGGGGAGTTGGACCAGATGATCTCTAGAGGTCCCTTCCAACTCTGACAATTCTGTGAATGGGTGCCAGCCAGAATAAAAGTCTTCACTGCAAATAACATGAAGCTACTGCTTCTTGTTTTTTATACTTCACCCAGATTCGGAGAGAACGAGCGTGCCAGCAGTTTCATATGTATAGCCGTGTGTTTATATGTGCATGTGTGTCTATGCATGTGAATGTTTAAACATACTGAGATTGAGTTGAATGTATATGAATTTGGGAGCAGTGTTTATCAGTTTGCTGTGGTATAAAGCACACTGTATGAATGGTAAGGGTTCTCATTATTTATGGTCCATTTAAACAGAAAAGATGTATCAGCTGGGGGAAAGAGCCAGTATTGCTTCTTGTTTTGAGCATCACCTAAGAGAGAGAGGTGATGCACTGTTGTTGCACTATGCATCTTTTGGCTACTACCAACTTATTTATCCTTTTAAGTGCTGCTTGCGGAAGGTCTGGGTTGGCAGAGCTGTCGGTAGCTTTGGGAGTGAGGCACGCACTCAGCACCTGGGAAACTGAGGCTGTAGAGAGAATAGAGTTGTGTTCATTGAAAAATAACACCATGCCCAAGGGACAAAACCAGGACTTGGGGGTCCTCAGTTCTATGAGCTAGCTGTAAGAAATCTCAGTCCTTTTCTTTTTCCATACCTTTGACCTTTCCTACACTAGGCGACTTCAAATCTTTTCAATGAGAATAGCCATACCAGATATTGGGTGTGACCTGGTCTTGTGGCTTGGTTGGGTGTGCTCACTGCAGCCTGAGCAGGTGAACATTCACGGTCACTGCGAAGTTGGGTGATGATGGAAGGCCCAAAGTTGCTTCCTGGCTGGCAATCTTCAGCAGCAGTTTTCTGTCTTTGCTAGCTGTTTTCGCCTTTTCCCTGAACTAATCTCGTTCAGGGGAATAGCAAGTTTGTTTCTAATGTTTTCCTTATATTCACTTTTAATTTACCATCATCCCAAAGGCGAGCAAGCTGCAGTGTCCATGTTTATGATCCTAAACACCTTGTGGTGTTGCCCTCACACTAGAAGGGACAAAAAAAGAAGATAAATGTAGTGAAAATTGCAGCTGTGGGATACTGGATGACGGCCTCATTGCTGTCAGAAGACTAATGTACCCTTCACCCTCGTGGTCTCCCTAGCATGTCCTCAACCTGTCCTTGCCATGGCAGGTCCACTGCAGTTTGGAGGAGCCCCATGACTGGTGTCTGCTGTGGTCATACATGATTACCTCCAACACCTGATGTTTCCTTTCCTCTGGGAGCAATTGTGGCCACATCCTCTTATCAGACAGGGTCCATGAAACACCAAATCAGTCAGAGCAAATCCATTTCAAAGAAAATGGATGGAAAACAGCTCCTGTGCTTGGTGCTCTTGGAAAGAAGCAAATGCTGGTACAGCACAGTTCTCTGTCAAACCCTTTCCCTGGCAGCTTGATAATACTTTTCTTTAAAGAAAGTCAAGAAAAGCTTCCCTAGTTCCCTTCTGCTCCATTAAAAAAACCAGGCTTGCTCACTACGTGTTACTGTTCCCTGGTGTTAGCTGCTTGCATCTAGAGGAAATATTTCCTCACCAGAAGGATTATCAAGCACTGGAACTGGCTCCTCAGGGAAGTGATTGAGTTGACATCCCTGGATGCATTTAAGAGACATGTAGATGTGACACTTAGGAACATAGTTTACTGGTGGACTTGGTAGTCTTAGGTTTATGGTTGGACTCTGTTACCTTAAGGGTCTTTTCCAACCTAAATGATTCTATGATTCATGTTCCTGGGGCTGAGAGGCTCCTGAGAAGCCTCCTGATGAAACTGCATTTATTGCACTCTGGACTAGCTTTCTTTTCCTGGACTGGCATCTCTGGAGACAGATGATCTCCATGGTTATGTCTATGCTCATAATTAAAAGCCAGGGATAGGTTTGCATTGACCCTTCGTTGGGTTATCTTCCTCCAGGGCAGGTATGGCTTGGGGGAAATTGGTTGGAGCAGTCCAAAACAGAAAGGCAGTGGTCTAAAAAGTAAGCGGGGTGGGCAATACGGGGTCCTCAGCCTGATTTGGTTTAGCAGAGCAGATGTATGTTAGATATTGCTTCTCCCCTGAAGCACATCCCATCTTGTTTGAAAATGCTTCCTTGCTCCTAGCTGTCAGGGAAGCCCGTTGCCTCCCTCGAATATTCAGCCTCTTTGACAGCAGAAATTAAATTCCTTCAGGTCCCCGGAGACCGCTGCTTTCAAAAACACAAGGTGCAGTCTAATTACAGAGGATTTAAAGGCAGAGGGAAACATTTTGATGTAAAAAGAAAATAACGCAGAAACAATGGAGGGGAGCGGGCTGGAACTAGAGCTGGATGACCCTTGGGTTTAGCTGCATAATGTTTGGGTTGCATCATCCAAATGTGTTACCTGCAGCCTTTCCTGCTTTCCCAGCTCACGTTGCTCTGCTGTCCTTCGCTGTGGGAAGCTGTGACCTTGGTCAGAGGGCTGCTGGCTCTGCCCGAGCCCTCTGCCTCTCTTGCCAGCTCCCTCTGGGCAGAGAACCCTCCTGCAGCAGGGCTGCTGGGCTCAGGTTTCCCTCGTTCCAGTGGTGTGTCTGGCAGCAGAGCGTGGGCACCTTGTGTGCGAGCAAGAGCAGGGAGACCAAGACATCATTTTCCATCAGCTAACAGTCCAAAAGCTGAGAGGTTTGCCTCCCCTCTTATACAGCCTGTATTGGATTGCCCTGTATTATCCCTTTGCTGTCTCGTTGATTCACGTGCTTCGCACAGGCTACATGTCTACGCGCTCACGTTGCTCTGAAAAGTGCAAGTCGGGTGGAAGTATCCTGGTTTTATTAGCCCCTGCCTGTAATTACACAACTTCACCAGTGTTAGCACAGCTTCTCATACCAGATCTGCAGTTTTCTACATTTAAGGATTCTCACCGGTTGATATCCACATTGAAGAAGTTAAATTGGCCCAAACCTGATGGAGTGGTGTGACTTTGTGTTTAACACTCAGAGGTACCTTATAATTACCTCACCCATTAGATAATACACAGACACAACTTTATTTGAGGCTCTTATCTATTTCCATAGTTCATTTTCCTCCACTTTCAGCACCTTTTCATGCCCTCTTTTAATTTGGACAGGTCCATATTTCACAGTTCAGAGGAATTTTAACCATTTCAAGAGGAGGATGCAGGGCTTGGTGGTGGCTGGTTAGCAGGGAGTCAGCCAAACCTGGATCTTTTTGGTGGCTTCAGGTGATACCTCCTGCCCCAAGCATGAGCTAACATCATGTGACAATGGTTCCTTGGAATAAGTGGAACTGCCTTTTTTTTTCATCTGGATGCAGCCTGGAAAGTTAACAAAGTATTTAATAGAATCATAGAATCGTCTAGGTTGGAAGGGACCTTAAAGATCATCTAGTCCAACCATCAACCTAACCCTGACAAAAAAAATAAATAAGAAATAAGAAAAAAAGATAAATCACTAAACCATATTCTTGAGGATCATGTCAACCCATCTTTTGAACACCTCCAGGGATGGTGCCTCAACTGCCTCCCTGGGCAGCCCATTCCAATGCTGGATAACCGTTTCCGTGAAGAAATTTTTCCTAATATCCAATCTAAACCTCCCCTGGCGCAACTTGAGGCCATATTTCGCAGATGGAGAATGGTTTTGACAGTCCTGGTCTCTGCCATCGACCCACATTTGTTTGCAGCACCAGTCTGCTGGGAAGGTGGCCATCCTGTGGGTCCTGCATGCTGGGGTCCCACAGCTCCTGCATGTGAAGGTCCCATGTGCCCTGCACACCAGTGTGAAGCAGCCGAGCAGTGTTGTGGCTGTGTGCTGATCTCCTGGGCACCTGCAGGAATTGGAAGCTCATCCTGAAGGAGTAGAATAGGCTGCAGACAGAGTCTCTGGCCCAAAGACTGGAGTGGAGATGAGATTATATGATGCCAAGCTACTCAGAACACAACGCTGCCCAGATGAATTTTTAATCTGTTAGCAAATATGAGTGTTCAAACTGATAAAGGCCTGAAGCAGTAAAGTTTTGACACTTGCCACCTTCTTTGCATTTTTTTGTCTTGTTTAAATGTCTGAAACCCTGACTGAATTCAGGACTGAGCCTCTGGTCACATTCCAAAGTCAGATTGAGAAATGTTCAGAAATGTTGAGAGAATGTTCAGGGGATCATATCCATGTAGATATATGAATGATGAGAGGAGTAAAGAAGATGGAGCCAGGCTCTTCTTGTTGGTGCCTAGGGACAGGACAAGAGGCAATGGGCACAAACCAAAACACAGCAAATTCTGTCTAAACATAAGACTTCTTTACTGTGTGAGTGGTTAAACATTGGCACAGGTTGCCCTGAGAGGTTGTGGAGTCTTCAGCTTTGGTGGTATTCAAAACCTGCCAGGACATGGCCCTGAGCAACCTCTTGGGTTGTTGGGTGAAAGGAGTCTTCGTGAAAAAGAGTTATTGGCATGCTGGCAAATTCAGCTTGAAATTAAGAAAGCTTTTCCAATGAGACAAATGGCTTTTTTTTTTTTTTTTTTTTTTTTTTTAAGTGTTACTTATTGTTTGTTGTATCTATTTTACCAGTACTTCCTTCTGGACCAACAAAGGTTAGCTTGAAGTATGGGATTCTCACACCGGTGATATCTGTAGTGCTATTTTTCACACAAGGAAAGCTTCCAAAATGAGACACAGAAACATCACTTGCAATGAAACAATTATTTAAAACATATTCTTAGTGGGGTTTTTTTGTGGGTTTTTTTTCCTACTTAAGGACCTACTCTCCTTGTCCAAACTTCCAGATTTTGGGATGAGCATTTTTCCCATTTTTATTGCACTTAAACAGGAGGGAGGGAAAGGCTGCAGCTTGGATGGTGACTGCTCTCCTGAGCTATGTTTTTGATTCATGTTCCAGCTGCTGGGTCATAAGGAGCAATTTGAATTGCAGAACAGAAGTATTCCCAAGGGAGGTGCCAGCTCTACTTTTCCATCAGATGAGGGACTGAATGGGGCACTTGAGGGAGCTGTTCACCTTCCCATGGAAGTGGTGAGGAGAAGGAATATCCATCAGTCTCTAGAAAAAGGAATTAAATGAAAATAATAAAGTTTTAAAAGAAGTGGTGATCATTTGTTTCAAGGAAAACCAGTGCTACTATAACTCTGCAAATAGAAACAGTTGAAATACATACAGCAAAGCTGTGCAATGGGTAGATCTTTTCTTGCTTGTGCTGGAATTGAACACTGGAGTGAGCCTAAATGTTACTGAGTTAAAATGTATTCATTACAGATTTTAAAAGTGTGCTTCGAAGATGTGAGGGTATTTGCACAGAACTGTAGTGCGTATGTAGCTGCCTACACCTAAAAGTAGATGCTGTACTGGGAGGAGGAAAAGATAGGAGGAGGAGATAAAAAGCTAGTTTCAGTTGCAGGAGGCCAGTGTCTGGTTCTCTTGGTAATCAGACAGGAAAATTGAGCTTGATCAAGGGTAGCAGCAGCCTCACTTCAGGTTTTCCAAAGGTGCCTGAGATCTCCTGAATCAGGCCCTTGTCCTAAGTCTACGCTTAAGAGAAGCCCGTCTCTATTGATGATATGAGAGACTGTCAGCATTAGGCTTAGCTAATGCCTGCTTTTGATTTCAGAGGTTATAGTGCCTGACAGGGTATTTGGGTAGCTAAGTATCTTGAATAGGCAGGCCCTTTGCTCTTTCTTGGTTTTGCTGCGACCATCACTGAAGAAAACTGAAGAAAAGTCTGGTACCTACTGGGAGTGGGGAACACCGGGTGGCAGGAGCAGAGGTAAGCCCTGGAGATCTAGCCAGGTAGAGATGTGATGTAGTACCCTTGAATGACCTCAGGAGCTTTGCATGAACACCCTCAAAATGCCAGTCCCTCCACTGGTGGAAAATGAATGAAATTGCCCCAGAGTCAAGCCAGGTTCTAGTTAAAGCAAATAAAAGGACCTAGTTAATGGACCTAAAGTCAAGAAGTCTGTCATACAGGTTTATAAAGATAAGTTAGGAAAACAAAAGAAAACTACATTTTGCCAATTTATTTTAAGATCATGTCTCCTTCTTACTCTGCACTTGGCCATACTTGCTTGCCCAGTTCACGCTTTGCATTCTGAGACTGATGAAAAATGCTAGTATTAAAATCCTTCTTTACGGTCTTCCTGGCATGCCCTTTGGTGCCATCTTCCCCTGGTGCCTCTTTCACCACCGCTTCCGATGGATCTTTAACCCATGGTGGAGGTCATGCCTTCTCCACATAGGAAGCACTCATGCTCCTGTGGCAGACCAGATGTCCTCTTAGGTTCTTGATGAGATCATGAACAAATCATTAATCCACCAAGAACTGAAAAGTTCTTCTGTCCCTGAAAAGGCAAGGTGGAAATAGCACAGTGAAATGTCTCTACACTCTCAACCTTATGTTTCCTACTACTGTACAAGCTGATACAAGAAATTAAAGTAAGTGGCTTATTACTATTTTCTGGCTGAGACCAGGCTTGTTGGTACTCTTTTGCTTTATGGAAGTAGCAACCAGCTGGAGGTGAGTGACTTCTTGCCAGGCCATCTCTGTCTCCGATATATACCATGCCAGAGGGGACCAGAGAGAGGATTGCGGTGGCTTTTCTCCTTCACAGTGCAAGTCTTGGGATGACTTGGGAGACAGGGACCCACCTTCTGACTGCAGATGGGGACCACGCATCTTTGTTGTGATACCAGAAGGATGAAGGCTGGGAACCAAAGCCACTGAGGCAGATGCGCATAAGGATGCTGGAATGCTCCACTGGCTTGAAAAACCAAGGCAAAAAGGTTAGTTCCTCAAAGAGTCAATTTGCTGTTTTCTAGACAAAAGCAATATCTCAGCTGTCAGTGACAGCTCCTATTTAGGAGAATCCTATTCTGAAGCTGCAAATGAAAAGAGCTGCTTGGCAGCCACCCAGCAGCACAGCTACTTAATTTACCAATGAAAACTTTAAGGAAATGGGGAAAGTTTGCTAGAAAGCAGGTCTGCAGTACAGCAGACTGTGTTTCTCCTTCATGCAACAGAAAATCCAGGAAACATTTGAAGGGTTGCAGAAATACATTTTGTGTATCCAGATTTATTGAACCGTACAAGATCTAGCTGCTAGAGTCACTTCAGTACTCAGGGTAACTCTGCATTTCACAGAATCATAGAATCACAGAATGGTTAGCATTGGAAGGAACCTGAAAGATCATAGTGTTCCAACCCCCCTGCCATGGGCAGGGACACTTCCCACCAGACCAGGTTGCTCAAAGTCCCATCCAGCCTGGCCTTGAACACTTCCAGGGATGGGGCATCCACAACTTTTCTGGGTAACCTGTTCCAGTGTCTCACCACCCTCATGGTAAAGAATGTCTTCCTAATATGTAATCTAAATCTCCCCTCTTTCAGTTTAAAACCATTACCCCTCGTCCTATCACTCCACTCCCTGAGTCCCTCCCCATCTCTCTTGTAGGCCCCCTTCAGGTACTGGAAGGCTGCTATAAGGTCTCCCTGTGGCCACCAGGCTACCGTGGTCACTCCTATCCTGAGTGCCTTTGCCTATGACTGACAGCCCTTGGACCACCTTGGACCTCCTTAGCTTTAAGGCAGTCAGGCTTTTGCCCTTTGTGTATGGTTAAACTGGTTCCAGCCCACTAAACCTAGAGGCCTGCCAAACAAATATATAGATAAAAAGTAATTTCCTGAATGTCTGCCCTTGGCATCATAGAATCATCTAGGTTGGAAAAGACCCCTGGGATCATTGAGTCTGCCTGGAGAGTGAGTGAAAAATCTTGCCTGCAGCAGATCTTTAGTGGCTGGATGTAAGTACCAGTGCCAGCTGCAGGATGACGATTGCAGCCCTGTGGGCAAATTGTCTGGGAGACAAAATCTGTCAAATCACAGCCTTGCTGACAGGTCAGAGGCCACCTCAGTGGGACACTCGCATCCAAGCAACTGGGAAGAGACTATTTTTTTTAATGATGACCTTTGCTGCTTTCTTTTGGTGATTCTCCTCATAGAAAACGCCCTTCATGCTGCCTGCTGACACCTGTCAGCCTTATGGACTTTGCGATGAGTCAGCCATTGAACTGGGCTCAGAAATTAAATTTTAATTGGAACAATAATCATTATGTGACTCCAATGACATACATCGCAGTCAGCAACCCTCCTTAAGGACGGGCTCATGGGGCACCCCACATCCTCCCAATCTGCTTCAGCTTACCCCAGCTGCTGGAAGAAACAGACTCTGTGGGTTTAGAAATAGATTCTGTTGTTTAACTACTGCTGATTTTGATGTTCCAGGCGGCCAAAGTTTGCATGCCACTCTCCTGCACAGTGCCTGACATGCCCAACAGCTCCAGCTGTCTCCCCTTCACCCACACCAATACGCAGTGATTTCTCTAAAACTTCTGTAAATGCCCTTTGGCATTTCTCGCCTGAGATTCTGCAGCAGAAGGAAAATTAAAATTTAGGGCAGCATTAAGTTAATTAAACTTACCATCAAATTAATAACACAAGGAATACTGTGCAGACTGCATTATTCATTTTCATGTTTTATTCAGTAAAAACTCAATTTTTAATGCACTTAGTGTTACTGGAGGATTTCTGCCCTGCTCTGCTAGAGTTTTATGGAAACCTTTGGCACACAGGGTTTCTGAGGTCCTTTATATAAAGTCAATGTAATTTTCACTCAAGTGGTAAAAGATTCACAATTAATAAAAGAAATGAGAAATCTCTACTTTCTGGGAAAGACAAAAATTTTCAAACATGGGGGATCAAATTCCTATATGGCTAAACAGATTAATTTTAATTCATCACCTTTCCTCTTTTCTCATTTCCTAGAACTCATACTATTCTCCTCACCACCAGTTTTGTCCATTGACAAAGTGCCAGTTGATCTTATAAAGGTTTTTCTAAAGATCTCAGTGCTGAAGCTTTGCTGCACCATCGTGGCACATCTGTTCCTGATCACACTGCAGGAGGTCATTATCTATAAATAATGCAGTGAAATACTACATGGTATGAGGTTAGGACTGTCAGGCTGTGTGCTCCTTCAGGTTGATTTTTTCTTTCAGTGCAGCCAGGCAATAGCTGAATAACATGGTTCAAAGAGCTATGGCTCTTCCTTTCCAAGGGGACTGTGGATTACTGTCCAAAAGATCCAGTGCAAAATGAAATTATGGGCACAACGGCCCAATGCTTGCTCTGGAAAGAGGCAGTGGGAATGTAACTTCCCCTGGAGAAAGGAAAGAAATTAATGAAAACTGAAATCATGGCACAGAAACAGCGTTATTAAGAGGGAAGCTGTAAGGAAGGAATGATCAGGAAATATGCAGCTGTTGCTGCAACAGAACATAAGGGAGAAAGAGAGATCAAATGAGCATATGGGATGCTTCCTTGCTTAATTTCTACCTCTATTAAAGATTATTATGATATAGGAATGGGTAGACCATCAAGGAAAAGCTGCTGCTGGATGACAATGTTGGGGTTCAAACAAGTGTCTTGCCTGGTGCAATGTGCAGGTATTCAATAAAACCAGCAAAGCTGCATTTTCTGTCTAAATTCCTCTGCTCAGAGAAAGAAGGGACCAGATATCTCAATCTCTGTGGACAAGCACCCACCCAAACACCCCAGGATTTCTGTATCTGCCTATGAACCTTGAGAATTTCTGGTATGTGAACCTTCATCCACTCGTCTGAGTTTTTCTAGATTTGACAGCAAGAGAAAAAAAATAATCATTTGTTTAGTAGTGCTAGAAATATTCAGATGCCTTACTATTAAAAGACAAGTATTATGAAAGACAGCATGCACATCCAGCACGCTGTGTCTCTGGGTCAGTGCTGGACCCTTCTGGAGAAGAGGTGGCTGTGGGGAAGGATCCCCAACATCTGTGGTGGGTGAGGCTGGAAAAGGAGGAGAAGTGCTGCAGTTGCTATGGTTGGCTTTTCCCCAACTGGCTGCCTGTACATTTGGGAAGCTGAGACTGCTGTCAATGCAGCCAAGGACACAGTGGAGACCCTTCCCTACACCCTGTTCAAGCTGCAAAGAGGGACTGTTGCAATACTGTTCTTCTATCTTCACTCTACTTGCTCCATGGGAGCTACAGCTCCCAGATTATGGGCCATTTTGTCTGGGGAAATGTACAAGGGTGCTGTGGATTCAACCAGCAGGGCTGAATGGTTTTAGGGGTAAGACTGCATCACATGTTGGGTTTACCAAAGCTGGAGAAAAGCTTTTTCCCCCAATACATGTCCATGTGAGTGCTTATGCATGGAGCCTGCTGGATCCAGGAAAAGAAGACATCATGTTCACCTCTATTCTTCATCTTTTTCTCCCTTTCTTCCCTCCTTTACCTTCTCCCCATCTGCCCCCCATTCATATTCAGCAAAGTCGTTGCATTTACAATATTATTTTACTGACAGCTGGAAATAATGTTTAAAACCTTCTTTTAAAAAAAACTCAACATGAGCTCACCCACCCAGGATTGTTAAGGGATTGCTTCTAGACCAACTTCTTTATTTCTTTTTAAAGCAGAGTCTTTTCTAGTTCTCAGCCACTTCATGAATTTTTATCTTCTTTACTGGCATCCCTGTAGCCTGAAGGTTGATAGACCTTGCCAACATGCTTCAAGTCAGAAGCCTGGGGAGCATCTTTAGCATAAAAAAAAAAAAGTCTGTTCTTGTGGCTGTTTGAAGAAAGGTGTGAAAAGCGGACTTTCGTAGTGTGATATTCAAGTGCTGCAGTGCCCAGAACAGAACTGCTGTCTCCAGGAGGGGAATTCACAAGACTGAGTGAAACCTAACCCATGAAGGAGGGAGAGGTGGGTGCCTCAAAGCAGGATTAGCATCCTTCATCAGACTGAGTGGGGAAATGAGAGAGAACAAAGGGTATTCCTGAAATAGCTGTCTATTTGCTACCCTGGTATTTATACTCCCTCCTTGATATGCATCAATTGGGGCCTTCTCCTCTTTGCTTTAGAAGAAAGTATGTGAGAAAAGATTGAATTCTTTTTAGTAACTTATTAGGTTTCTTGCTTAGGAAATAAGAGACTTGATTTCTAAGTCCTCCTTAACCTGAAAAGGCTTGAACCTATGTTGCCTCTTTCTCATTTTTGCTGAAACTTGCAGACAACAATAACTAAAAAAACCAAAAATAACCCACTCAAGGCTAGTCATTTACCCCATGGAAAAGGTTGGCTCCAAAGGCTGCATTATGATAATGCTGCAACTATGAAGAGATTTCAGGAGATGAAAGCCATGATAGCAGGAGACAGTCCCAGCAAGCAAGGAGGTACCTTCAGGAGATCTCCCTTGTTCTGTGTTCTCAGCCAAGTTCAGACTTTCCTCACTATCTACTTCCATCAGAATGTTTAACCCAAGACCTGAGGGTTCTCAGTCCTCAGGGGATAGGACAGGATGACTACGCCACGGAATATGGTACAGGGCACAGTGCTGGAATGAGGGCTTGTCTCAGGAGTTGCTGGGGGTCTGAGCAGGAGCTGCTGCCTTGCATGATTGCAAGCTGGACCTTTGCACAGAAGGAAGATACTGCTGCCAGCTGCTTGGAGGCATTGACCCTGATGCAAGTACCTGCTGGTGTCAGGAAGCAGCGGGAGCTGGGAGGTTGTCCTTCATTTACATCTCCTGTGTCCTTTGCTGGTTGCTAAGGTTTCAAGGCTCCCATGTATGGGACAACTCTTGTCTTCCCCAAGTACTGAGCTCCCTCTGAGCAGAGAGATCCAGCCAACAGCCCATGGCAATAATATTTGCCTGAAGAGCAGCAACCTGGTTATGGGTAATTCAAGGAAGCAGAGCATGTGGCCATATGCTGGCATGCTTTGAGCACTTAGACAGACAGAAAATTTGCCATTGAAAGGTAAGATGAATGTAGCTAATGACATAGTGATGTAGTGCCCAGGGCTTCTCAGCATCTTGTGCTGTGAATTTCCGTGACCATGCCTTCAAAACAGAGACATATTGCACAATGACAACTCAAAAGGATTATAAAACCATGTTTAGTTTACAGCGTGCTGTGTGGGTTCACTGACCCGTTACACAGAGCGATATTGTTCATTTACTGGCCATGTAGCATGGCTGGATTTACAGCGTGCACCTTCAGACATCAACCCTGCCAAAGCATGCAATCAGCGTGGAGTAGTCAGAAAAGCCACATCGCGTGGCTAGAAAGTGGATATTTTGCTTTGGACAGAGTTCCTGGCAGTACAGGTGGCTCATTGAAGGACCCGAGCACTCTCAGCTTCTGCATGATCATTCCCTGGCATGACTTCATTGTGAGGGAGATCTGCACCTTCTGCATCCAGCCTGGAGATGAGGCTCTTGCAACAGCAACTGCTTTGCCTTTTTGCACTGTTGTCTGAGTAGCATCCTCAGGAGAAAATTCCAAATGGAGACAGCTCATTGTCATGAATTATACAATTCCCAACTATCACATTAGGACTCTACAGCAGCCATGGAAATCCAAGGCTGACAGTTCAGAGCAACTCTCTTGTGTTTCTTTTATTGCAAACATGGGAAGAGAGGCGATGTTATGTACTCCAGCGGGCTGTTGAGCTGAATAAATAGATGCTTTCAGATGCAAAGTTCACACAATGGCATTTGAGGATGCTATTTAGTAATTAATTCTGTGAATAAAGCATCACTGAAGGCTTTCAGACGTCTACAGAGTAGCTCCGGATGAGGGCTTTGAGAGAGACTTGCAGCAATAATCATAAATGTCAGCACTGTTTTGAGGGGGCGGGCAGTGAACGAGTGTCCATTGATAAGCTCTGGTTTAGTTTTTGTAGTGTTTACCTTGTTTGTTTGGGTTGCCAGGCTGAAGTTCAAGAATCAATCAGCAGGCTATAATGGATATATTTTCATTATGGCACAAGGAGCCTCAAGTGTCTTTCACTCATGTATTATTCACACAAATGGATGAACAAATAAGTGATCTACTACAACATGCAAGTCCCAGGGTATCTGCACAACTTAAAAACACACTGAGGTCCAGGCAAAGCCTCCAATGGCCACTAAGCAAGGCTAAAATTTTGGATTATTGGAGAAGTGTGACCACTTGCCATGTTCCTAGGAGACTGCTAGACACAGAGGTGCCAAACATCTGTGTGCTGAAAGCCCTTTAAAGTGTCTTCAGGATGGACATTAAGATCCTTTCCATCTCTAAACAGTCCAGGGAACGTGATGTCACTATAAGGACTAAACAGTCACAACTGAAAGAGAGAGGATGCTTATATTTGTGTGCCAAAGAAAAGAAATACTGGTGTTATTCCCAAATCATTTGTTTGTATAACAGGGATCCTGAGACTAATGAGGAACCCAGGTAGAATTATTCCCGATTATGCACGTTTTCCAAATATTATGAGAGATGTTTCCCAATTAATGTTTTTAAATGCTTATTCTACCAGGGAACTACATATTCACATTCCCTGAAAGTCAGTTGGGAATGATTTTTACATATTTTCTAGGATTTAATTTATAAGAGCTTGGAGATGAGTTCTCTGCAGTGCTTTCTGAAAGCCTGTAAAGACAGGACTGTAAACTGCATTTTGTGGGAGATGTTGGTTGGTGTTCAATGGGCAGAGCAGGGAGCACACAGGAGTAGCCCTGGCGCCTCCTTGGAGAGCTGGGTCCTGGCCCTGCCTCTGCCATAGACGTGGCACAGGAATGTTTCTCAGCCAAGCAATTCCCTCCTCGCATGCTCCTTGTTTTCTGGAGAGCTGAACTGTGACTCAGAGCAGAAACTTTGGTTGGTGGGAGATGTGGGGTTTTTTTGGGCAGTGCACATAAAGTGCTATTTAATACCAACTACTCAAAAATCCGACTTTGGGTCTCCCAACCTGAGGACTTGGGATTTGCAGATGTTCCTCATAATTAATCTTGTCTTGTCTCTTCTCTTCCCATCTGTGAAATGGGAAAATGCTCCCTTGACACAAAGGAGCTTCCTTTGAAGAAATCAGTGTGATAATGATGGGTCCATACAAACATTTTGGTGGTCAGAGCAAGGCTTAAATACCGAATTATGCATCAAGGGATGAACTCTGAGCAAGAAGAAGGGAACAACATGTTGACTTGCTGCTCTTGAGCTAAGCACCATCCAGGGTGTGCAGTGAATGAGGCGAGTGTCCTAAGGCAAAAAATGTCCATAATTTCATGTGATAAAATACCAGCACTATGCAGGTAAACAGAAGGGGTAAAATGAAGTCTGCACAGGGCTGCCTTTGCTGCGTTATTTGCTACAACTTCTCCAGGACACTGCTGTGTGCTCCACAGCTGTTCTGCCTCAGGGAAGCAACAAGCGCTTGAGGAAATAAAGTGTATCCTGAAAATTAGTTTCTGGGTTTATTTACTTCGTGTTAACTTCGTCTGTGTTCTTATGGGTACAAACAGACCGGCATGGGACTGTACATGTGTCTCTGATTTTTTGATCTATCCACATCTGTAAGTTTTTTTCCCTTAAAACTGTTTAGAGGTTTGGGGGTTTTTCTGTTTGTTTATTATTTTTTTTTTGAAAATAATGTCAATTTCTTCACTTCGATGACTTTTATTACTCTTTCCTTTTCCCAGTCACCATCTTGGCTCAAGGCTAAATCCTACTGAATTGTTTTCTTCATATTTCACAGCAGGATTCTTGACTCTCCAAATAAGGAGATGAAAAGGGAAAAGAGCTGATGGTTTCCATCTCTTGTAAAACTTTTCACTAAAATTGCTGCTCTATAAAGCTACGCTGTGCTACAACTTGCTCTGAAACACTGTTTAAGAGAGGAGGAGGAAATGGACTACTTTTACAGAGTGTCTTTAAAGAAAAAAGAAATAAAAGAGACAGATATTATTGCAGTCAGATGTACAGATTTGACCCTGATTAAGGATGAGGTGGAAGAATCCACAGAGTCCTATGCTCCAGCCCTTGAAGACTGTTGTCATTTTGAAATTGTTGCTCTGCAGTACATGCTGACATAGTTTGACTACTTTAGAATTTACAAGTTTTCTTTCTATTTTTAGGAAATACTTTAAGAAGGAACACTTTAAGAATATGTTTAGTTTTATTCTAGGAAAGAAATAACATGGCTTTTAGCCATTTTGCTCCACAGGCAAGTGGAGGGCTGATGACTGGAGTTGTCCCTTGATGTCACCAGCAAATTGGGACATGTCACTACCATTACGTGACAAGGAAGACCCACACTGGAACCCCAAGTGGCGTTCTGGAATCACTATCTTTTCAAAAAGATGCTGAAGAAAGGTATCAGAAAAGAGTCTCCTCATAGGGTGTCCGCTAGCAACCAGCGAACTCTGATTGCCACCAGACCAATTCAAGGGCAGACTGGAATGTCTAGGCAACACACACTTAAAATGGACTTTCCTAACATCAATGTAACAATAATCCAGAAAAAGAACAACAAGCAAGGTAGCTAAGAAAATACAAGACCTCAGTCCTTTTCCAGCTTTCTGTGTGTTGCTTGGGGCGAGAAAGCACAATGGTAGATACATCCATTGCTTCTTCTAAGTATGCATCCAAAGGAGTTTGATAGTCTTAACTAGTATTCCACAAATTTTTTGCAAACCTAATATCCTTTTCACTGCAGCTGTCATCTTGAGCTAACCCTTCACACTTTTAGTTGTTGGCAGTGGCTCAGTTCCTCAAAGTGGGATAGGGGAGATACTTGCAGAGATGCTCACTTGTTTCCTGCTCTGGAGCCATACAGCCACTACTGGCAATCAGCCATCATAGTTTCCTTTTTCTGGTTTTCTTCTCAAGGTTTTAATGACATAAGGAAAAATAATATTTTAATAACTGAGAAGCATACATTTGGATAATGTCTCAGAGTTTTTTCTTAAGATTGTTCTAATCTTCCATGATTCCCTTTGAACATCTTTTGTGGAAGCCTTCAGGATTGCAAATCAGTGCCTCACTTTGCACACACAGGGCACCTGCATTGCTTGGTGGGCCCCAGTCTCAGATGCTTGTCTCCATCTTTCCTGAAACCTGCTCATGCATCCTTCCTGCATTCTCTGGCATAGCAGGGCATGGTGCATCCAACTCTTATAGCCAAAGCACAGAGAGCTTTAGTAAAATAAGAGAAGTCATTCAAAGTTTGATTTTTTTACACTATTCTGGCTGCTCCAAAGGATCTCTGCAGAAATATTTCCAAGAAAAGACTACAGCAATTTTCCTCAGGCCACCTGTGGCATATGTGAGCCAAACCAGCTAGTTCATTTTCAGTTTTTTCATTTTGAAAGGTTTCTCACCAGCAGTATTCACAGAAGTGTTCATCCTTCTCAGATTGCCTGAAACCAATTCAGAAGCTACTTTGTTGTTTAAGAATAATTATTTAATTTCCATCTCAGTTAAAACATATTTTCTATTCAGTGGATCAAATTTAAACAAGTATAATGGAGCTTGAAGTAATTGAGCAGTATGAAGCCCACAGTAAAGCCATACCAATTTTGTGAAATCATTTTTTTTGGTTCAGGGAGGAGTGTTACATTCAATTAAGGGCATCTGAATTATTTTCTATTTTAAAAGATGGTTCTTACTGAAATACAATTCACTCTTCTTTTCTGGAGGGTCAGATCCCTATGACAAAACACTTGCCCTTCACAGGGAAACATGGAGATAGATGTCAGAGTTTGAAGCACCTTCTTTCCCTTGACCCTTTTATCAGTCAGGGGACTCATGCTGCAAGTTGACCTAACCCTTGGAGATGTTGGAATTGCTGAGAGCTCCAGGTCCTCACCCTTAGCCTGGCTTAATTAGGCTCATCCATTTCCCTCTAGTTGTCCATTTACACAGGAAAAGTGCACCAGCAAGCCCTGTGCCTAGCAAGAGTTGCTGCTCTGAACTGATTTGAGGTGAATTTCCTTCATGTTGTGCCTCACAACCATGTGAGTTGAGCAGAGACATCACTCGAAACTATGCACAGGATCATAGATGATGCAGGCTGCAAGGGACTTCAGGAAGTCTTTAGTCCAACCTCTTTCTCAAAGCATGGTCACTATCGATTTCATATCAGACATGGTTTAGCTTATCCTTCATCCTTTCCCTCACTGATTATTATTCAAAAATAATTCCTTGTTACTCTTGAGATTGGTTATTTCTTCTGCATAACTGTGGACAAGAAATTGCCCGTCAGCAGCTTTTTCCATTGCACCGGTCAGGTTTCCTACCCGTGGCCTGCTGGAAGAGATGACTTTTAAAGCAAAATGTTCACATCAGAGCTGTAAGAAATGTCTTAACTTGGCCATAAAGAACTGAGACAGCAGTCATAATTACTTGCTCTTGAAAATTTTGCACTTCTCTACACTAAAACTCCTATCCTCCAAGTTACGAGAGAAAAAATGCTGCAGGTTGTGTCAGTTCTTTTATTTGTTTTACTCCCACACGAAGTGTTGGGAGGTGGATGGCAAATAGAGAGATAACTGTGTCTTACCAGGCACAGGTATAGATGGTAGCTGGTTTGAGAAAAGGTAGCTGATTTTCTTCCCAAATTGTACATCCGAAATGAACGGTTCTTGCAAATCTGATGGGAAGAAGTAGCTTTGATTATATAGTAATGAACAGTGCCGATTAAAAAAGGAGCTTTGATGTACTGTGTTGTTTCTAGCATGCAATCTATCTCTTATCATAACCCTAAGACATCTATGTAATGAGGTCTTCTTCGAGTATATGACCCTGTCAATTCTGCTAATAACTGACAAAATCCTGTGCATGCTTCTGCTATGTCTCGGTCAGCAGGGAGCATTTCTGGTTTGATTAACCTAGGAGGTAAGCACTATTGTCTCTGGGACTATTGTGCTATAGTTTGTTAGGGATTTTTCATTATAGGTAGTAGACAATTTTTCTTTAAAAAAAAAAAAAAAAGGCACTCTAAGCAAAAGAGAAAAGCTTTCTTTCTTCCTCTTCCCCTGTAACTTTTTCAGAAAGCACAGTTACATCCCTAACTCTACAGCTCCTTGCACTGAATCATCACCAAGAGACATGTTGCTAAAGGATGTTGCTTTTAGAACAAAAAAGAATGCAAGAGACTCCATGTAAGACAATTCCACACTTTTTTGATCTATCAGCTTTAAAAAAGAAAACCTTCCAACATACAATTCACCCATTTCTCACCACATCTGCCAAAGTTCCATAATTAAAGTGACTCAAATGAAGATGCTTATGCTTTATCTTTTATGATTCAGAACCGGCTTCATTTCAAGTGCTCACATGCCCCTTCTCATGGTTTCTTGTTTGGCTTTCACTGACATTTACCACCCACCATATTAAACCAGAGGACAAACACAGTGATTTTGTGAGTAGGTGGGTAAATCCTCTTTGAAGCTGACTGCAGCTGTTGGTGCTGAATATCACCCTATGAGTTCACCTTCCTGTGCAGAACAGCTCCTCTGAGTTTATATTTAATTGATGTCCTGTCATGCTGGCCAGGTCCTTTCTGCTTCTGGAAAGTTGATGTGTCAAAACAACAGTTTTATCGCAAAGCCATGGTACTTTTTGGAGCACTGGAAATGGCAATCAAGGTGTTTTGAACAAAGCCAGGTAGGTATGAGTGATCCCAGGTAGGCACAATATCTCTTGTAACTCTAGTTAAGTATTGCATCTGCATGCTTGTATGCTACCCTGAGATTTTAGAAAGCAACACTTCAGGATGTATACATAAATACTAATTAGTCTTTTTTCACATCTGCACTTTGTACCTGTTTTTATGCTAGCAGGTGGCATTGTTTTGCCTCCCAGCCATTTGTCCCAGACACCATACAGCAGCTCAAATATCCATTGTTCTGTCATCTTTGACCATTTGAGAACTCTCCTCATTTTCTGCTTGTTGCACAACTGCCTCGCCCCTTCCCACAAGAGCCCTTCGCTGGTTTTCCCTGAGGAATGCTGCAGGTCCTTTTATTAGTTCCTAACCTCTTCTGCTCTGGAATATCCCCAGTGCCTCTGCCCAGCTGTGCATCCTCCCTGACTTACTGCCTGAAGGTCAGGTCGCTAGCCTTCCTGTCTTAGGTGCCCCCAAGAAAGTCCCCATGCTCCTTTTGGGGACCCTCCAACAGGATCCAAACTTTCCCTGAGAAGCCTCCAGCCTGTCCCTACCTAGTCAGAGCTCAACAATGTGTCCTACGCATGCATTACTCTCAGCTGTTTTCCTTCATTTAACTGAAAATATGTACAATGCTATTGAGGTCTTTGTTGCTGATGCATTGTGGTACATAGTTGAGAAAATAAGGGTGAAGAATACCGGAAGGGTTTTGTTGTCAGATCAGCTAGTCCTGAAGTCAGAGAGATGAGAGCAGGGCTGAGGGGGTGAGGTTCATTTCTTGCTTACCAATCTGGGAAGCCAGAAGGCAAGGGAAAGTGGGGAAAGCCAAAAGCAAGAAGAAATAGGGGGAGCCCTGGTTAACTTGCTAGCTAGGGGCAGGCTGGGCTCCTCTGCTCTACCGCAATGTACCCAAACATAATTAACAGTAGAGGTGTGACCTTGTAGCATTATGTGCATCAAACACACATAAAATGTCTTTATACAATAAATCCATGAGATTTATTGTTTGCTTTTCTCTTTGCACAACAGCACATGAACAAACAGTTATATATATATGAAATTCTTCAGGAGGAAACTTCCTGCACAAGTTCACAATTTGACGTGTCGGGAGAAATAGGTGGAACGTTTCAGAGCTCATCTGCATTGCTAACAAGTGACCCTCCTTGTTAGCTGGTTTAATAAGACTGACACACAACAAGATTTTATGCAACTTCCCTACTGATAAATGCACAGGAAAAATGTCAGTGGTTGATGTGTTGTGGGATAATGTATTCATCTTCTTCATAATCCTTGAGCTGCCAGTCTTTTTCACACACAGCTTGCAAGAACAGACTTGATTAAGTGATCCAAAAGGCTCGAGCCACTATATTAGTTTCTTTTTCATGAACTTTACTGAAGTCCCCCTGCTCAGGAATAAACAAAAATAGTGAAACTGCCTTTTGAAAAGCATGAATGGCTAGGGCCAAACAAGTGATGCCCTTGAATTAGAAAAAAAAGTATGAAAAGATGCAATTTATCACACACATTGTATCCAGCCTCCTTGGATAGACTCTCTTCAGCTTTCATTGTGAAGGGCTTAATTCTAAAAAGTGACTGTCATTTTTCTACACTTAGGCTCCTTTTTTCCTTTTTTTCCCTTAGAACAGAACAAAGAGAAAGCACATTTATTTTCTATTTAAAGTTTTTATATGTTGCTGCCAGTGGGAATCTGTTAAAAGTGAACTGAAGACTTCCGTGAAAGTTCAGGTTCAGGACTTCATGACTTACCTCACGTGGGTGTCCCCACAGGATTCCTGGCTCCATTACACAAGGTGCCATGCAAAATTGAAGGAGGGCAAAGTAGTCTTCCTAGTTTACAAAAAAAAACCCCACCTATGAGCAGTTGATGAAACAGTCTGGCTTTTGGGTACCTTGTGCACATATTGACTTAGTTGTAATTACATTTCTCTAAACAGGTGCCTTCCTCTCTCTTCCCCACAGGTAACTTCTGGATGTATCTCAAGGTAGATAGAGCAACAGAGGCAGGAATAGCCTTTTCAGGCAGGCTGCTTCTGCAGAGACACTTTGACCTCTGTGTGCCAAGCAGAGATCATACTAAAGTACTCTTGCAAAACCCCAAAGGTCAAACAATATTTTAATTTGATGATCTCCAGGGGGATATTTCCTCTGCCTGATGTCAGTGCTGGTTAAGACAGATGTGAACAAGCAGACTCATCCTCTGAAGACCTTTGAGGACAACTGCCTCATACTCTGTGCTCTAGGTGGGGAGCTCTGGCACTTACTTTAGGGAGCTAGTTCAGGCATCTAAGATCTGGATGTGAAATGGATCTCTCCACTGCTTTTGTATTTATAGCCAAGGGCAGTAGGAATGAACCAGCTGAGTCACATCCCGGCAATTTGAACCCTGCTTCTACCTGGCAGGCTGTCTCGTTGCTATTTTGAAGCAGATCAGATCCTCCTGGAAGCATTTATATGGCACCAATCGTTATGCAATTCTGCAAGTGAAGGCTCACAGAAAGCCCTGTGGTATTTCAAATACTGTGGGGGATTTTGTCTCATGTCAAATATAAAATATACAGCTATTTGAACAAGCAGATAGTTTCTCAATCTAATATGTGACTAATTTTTGTAAATTGTGTATTATACAAGTTTGTGCTTTGATTTAATTTCCGTGCCTCATTAAGGATTTCAGACTTCAGTCCTGATAAGAACTGTTTGTTATTCTTTAAAATGATGTAAGAAAATGTTCAGCTCTTGCTGAGGAATTAGGAAAGAAAATAAACCATTTTCCTGTTTTCCTAGTTTGAATAGATATTTAATTAAAGTGACATGCCTTGGGCAAAACCTAATTAATACATCATCTCTCTATAACTAAAATTAATGGAAGGCTTAAGACTGCTGAGCTGCAGAGGGGACTGAGAACTTCTTTCCTGTCTTCTTACACGTTTTTCATCTGACTATCCATCATTATTTTCTCATTGGAAGAGGGAAGCTTTTTTTCCGATCATTCAATTTTAATGTGTACTGATGGATAATTCCCTGCTAGCTCCACTGCTCCGCCAACTTTTCCATTTTGATCGTTTCCATTATGACTTGTAGCCTGAGCAGATGCTACGATAAGGCAGAGGAGGTAGCAAAGGCCCAGTTCAGTCAATGCACCCTCAGATGAGTAATCTTCCTTGTGGAAGGCTCACCTGTGGGTGTGCTGACCAGTCTGTGGGACCTGCTGCCTTGTGCTCTCTTCCAAGGTGGGATAAATTTGCTTTCTGCTGGTGTGGCTTCTTGGGTTAGGGAGTTTCCTGAGGAATGCAGGGCATAAAACTGCTGGGAACTGTGGGATCTCTCGGTGAGTTCATGGACATCATTGGGAGAGGTGTTATGCCCTCTCCCTGGGATGAGCTTGTAATAAGCTGAAAGGGCAGGGAGAAGTGTATGTCCTCCTGGCAAACACAGTGAGGCAAATGAGTAAGGCAAATGAGCATGGATATCTTTACCTTCCCAATAACAAGCCCTTGTCTCTTCCCTCTGTGGCACTGGGAGCAGTATCACCTGGCTGGTAATTAAGACTACACAATCAACACTTTGTGTGAGGTAATGCAGTAACTATTAACACTTAGAACCGTACAGGACATGGTGATGTTGTGGATGAACCCTTTTTCCTATTGGATAAACTTGGTCTAGATTTTCCCTTCCTTGCCTGCCTTCTTGAAAGCAACAGTTTTGAGAGGTTCATCACCACCATGCCTGTCTCTATCTTCATCCTCTTCCTGGTCCCCCTAACTCCTGTCCATTGGTGCTATTGATATGACCAGCCTTTCTGCCATTCTTCCTTTGTTTCTGTGAGGAGTGAGCTCATCTGTTTACAATGGTGAGAGCACTTTCTTGTCTCAGCCTCTTTGGTGTGGTCTACTGCTGTCAGGATGCCTGTGTGTATCAAAACCCACTTATTTATTGAATGGACATGTATTATCTTCTGCGGCGTTGCTGCTCGGATGCTTTGTTCCACCTTCTGCTCCTTGAAGTGGTCTGTAAACTCCTCAGGCTGATGATCTTTTCTGTCTTATTTCATTTTTATAGGCTGTAGAGAAACAGTAGCTGAAGGTATTGACACAAATCCAAGACCCTCCAGGATGAGACTATCCCCACAGAGTGACCAGATGTTGCTGATGGATAGTTGAACTAGATTTGTTTGGGTGTTGGAGTTCTGCAAGGATTCTGCATAAATGCATGTCTGTGATGCCATGGCGGGAAGTCTTTGTGTGAGAAGGACTGGGTAGGAAGATGAGAAAATCAGGACATGAATGAGAAAAGTGAAGAAGCTGACTTGTCTTGCAGTATGAAGAGGTCATGCTTGAGGGTGAATGACAGCGAGTGGAGAGGACACCAGCCACTGTTGCTGGGCATGAGGAGAGCTTCTGGTTTCAACAGGGTGGCAGGAATGTGGGGGGAAATCTCAAGAGGTTTGTCCCCAACCTCAGACTTCATGGGATGACAGAAAAAGCCAAATTTCTCTAAACTTCTTTTGATAGTTCCCATGAAGGTGTCTTATTCCTTTTGTATATGAAAAAAAACCCCAAAACTGTTGTAGACATCCGTTCTGGGATTTCTGGGCATTAGGGGCAATGACTGTGGAGAAACTTTCCCTACCTCTCAGTACTGAATTCTACACCTCTACCTGTAATTCATATTCCTTCTCCACGTGTGTACTTTATGAATACTATGTATTCACTAGTGCACATGCTCAGAAATTGTTCCAAAAAGCCTTGTTCACAACAAAGAAGGGTGTTTGGGCCAAGCCTTTGACAGCAAAAAAAAAGGAGGGGAGAAGAGAAGTAAGTCTGATAATGAAGGACATTGGAGAGGCATCTGGTGACAGAAATAAATGAGTGTCAGAAAGGAAGGGAGGGAAAAGGAGGAGGGAAAGAAGGGAGAAGAACTTCTTATCAAAAACAAAATCAGAAGCAGAATATAGGTATATAAAAATATTAAACATAAATACACTGAGGGCTGTTGTAGCTTTTTGTATTATTACATTTCTATTTCATGCTGACAACAATACTTTGTAGTCAATTTGTTGGATTGTTTCCAGACAATAGCTCCTAATCTGTCGGCGGAGTTTTTATGAAACCTTGTGCTATTTCTGCCTCTCTAGAGACTGCAATTCACTCCAGTGAAGATCTGGATTGTCCCCTAAAGGACCCCATGCCTTTCCATTAGCCTCCTAATTAAAGAGACTTCAGCTAGCTAGAATGAATTTGCACTGTGGTGATGCTTCTCATTAACGAACAAAAATAAGGTTGAAGTTGGTAAATTCCTTGATTTAGGATTTAGGATGTTTTATAACTGAAATGAAGCATCACTGATGGGTTGCTCTAAAGTATCAGGTTGGGTATTTCAGGCAGTTTTAGTCATTGGATGCTGTAAACCATCGTTACATTCTCCTCCTGGAAGTGGTGTAATTTGCAATTAAATTTAACTTTGCTGCTGTGTAGGGCAAATGGAGTACCTTGGAAAGTTTAATATTAGTTTCACATTTCCATCCTGTCTCCCACGGCAGTCAAAGCAGGGCACGCTCGCACTCTGGCTTTTGTGGCACACCAACTTGGTTTTGGGTAAAATTTTATATATGTGCAACTTTTCTTAGTTCCTGGATCCCGGAATGGGTGTGAAACATTCAGCATATGGAGAAGCAGAATTATTAGCACAGTGAAAGTGAGAGAAAGGTTTGTTACTCTTTGAAGCTTGCAGGATGAGGCAATGGGTGAAGTGAATACTGATCAACTCCAGGGCTGGCTTTCTACAGAAGGCTTCATAAAAACTTCTACTACAGAAGGCTGTAGACATATGGATGGGGTTGGGGGTGTAGCAATTGTCTTTGCTGCCGCTCTCATCCTTCTTCCAGGATCCCAGCTGTGCTATCCTAACCCATCGCGGAGTGCCATGAGGTACTTCACACCTCAGTAATACATAGATATAGCTTCAGAAAGTGCTAATGAAGCGCCTAACTGTTTCTTCCTACAGGTGTGACCAGACAGCAAACTAGCAAATTGGTCTCAGAAAAGCCAGCAGCAGTGAGATGGAGAAGAGTTGGTGAGCGCAGTGTGAGAAATGTGAGTGGGAGCATGTGGAGAGCCAGAGGATGGAGAGGAGGGAAATGAAGCCTTCAGCGTCCCAGGGAGGAGGGATTTCCCTGGCCCTGCAAGCTGCTGGCAGAGAAGCAAGGGGGAATCTGGCATCCCACAGACAGAGCTGTACTGCACTGTAACGCAGTGCTGAGCTCCTTGTGGGTATGGCTTCACGGGTATGCCTTCAACACAGCCCATGGGTTTATTTAGCAGCCTTTGGCAGGAGCAGTAGTTTAGGACACTGAAAAAGACCTTTTTTTCCAAAGATAGTGTTCAAGTTGCATTTTTCAATGTTCATAACTGCATTTCCACTATGGCATCAACCCCCCCCACCAAAATCATTAGGGGCCTCTCTCTTATGAGGAAAGGATGAGGGACTTGGGTCTTTTTAGTCTGGAAAATGGAAGACTGAGGGGGGGGATCTGATCAACGCCTATAAATACTTAAAGGGTGGGTGTCAAGAGGATGGGGCCAGTCTTTTTTCAGTGGTGCCCAGTGACAGGACAAGAGGAAATGGGCACAAACTCAAACATAGGAAGTTCCATCTAAACATGAGGAGGAACTTCTTTACTTTGAGGGTGGCAGAGCCCTGGAACAGGCTGCCCAGGGGGGGTGTGGAGTCTCTGTCTCTGGAGATGCTCAAGACCTGCCTGGACACGTTCCTGTGCAACCTGCTCTAGGTGGACCTTTTTTGGCAGAGGGGTTGGACGAGATGATCTCCAGGGGTCCCTTCCAACCCCATATCATTCTGTCATTCTGTGAAACTCTCCTTCTCTCTGACCCACCAGACAGCATGAAAATGTATTTCTCGGTTTGCAGCAGTTTGAGCTGTGTTCCTCAGTATACAGCTAGTGATATATAGCATGCCAGGAAGAGGCAAAAATGCAGCTACTTTAAAAACAAGACACTGCCATTCACAGCAGACTCTGGCAAGGATACTGTTTTAGGCATTGCAGCATATACTATTGCTGGAATAGCACTGCTTGTACAGGTAGATGTAATGTTGAAAAGAGATGCAGCTGGCACATGGCCCCATAGTCCCTTACTGACCAGTGTACCCGAGTCAAGAGGCATAAGTTAATATTATCAAAGCTCATTACACTGTGTTCTCTCCAGTCTTCTTGGGATGGGGCATAAGGAGCTTCTCAGTGCTGCAGCTGCAAAGTCGCAGCCTTTGTGTTGCCATGTGTGGCCATGACCATGGCTATGGTTGGACTAAGGTACCATGACTTCTGCAAGTTGTGAAGTTTTCTGACATACAGGAAAGAGCTAGTGTCCAGTAAAGACAGGAGTCAGCTCACCCAGCTTTACCTAAGAGTCAGGCATTTGCATTGCACCCGTTCTCTTGGTTTCCTCTGTAATCCATGGCAGATGACAGCAGTTCCAGAGAGAAGTCATCCCACCTGCCTTGGGATGTGACATGAGGAATTGCTGTCTACATAAATGTAGATGATTGGGGTAGACTGAACACCTACTTTCCAGGTGGATAAAGATACCGGGAAATGATCTCCCCTGACGTTACCTTTTTGTTTGCAGACTGTGCATACCTAGACTGACCTTTATAAGTGCCTTGTTCAGTGTTCTGATTTTTTTCCAATTTCCCTGAAAAGATTGCAGACTGTAACAGTTAGCAAAATCTTTCATCTTTGGAGCACTCCTTGGAGGCTTTCTACTTATACCATGTTTTAACTTGCTGAATGGGTTAATGCATAAACAAGTTGAGGAGATGTAATAGGCGTTGCTTCAGATGCATCAACTGAAATGAACCTGGTTTAATGACTGGACAAGTTCACACCATCACTGTGTGACTTTCTTATCCAACACAAATGCAGCTCTCTGCACAACTGCATGACCTGGGACTGTTTGGCACTTTAGTGCATCCCCCAAGGTCTGGGTGTGAGGGCTATTGGTACCTGGATGAGTGCAGCTGACACTGCAGCTAGGACAACGAACACTGCTGTGGTGCTGTGCTCTCTCTCTACAGGATTCAGCTGTCACTGTGTCTGGGATGACTCTTCCTTGGCAGGCAGGAGGAAAACGGAGCCACTGGCAAATTTTCTCTGAATCCTGTTGACTTCAGTCAGTGTGGCGGAAACCTTTCCAGGGTCTTAGTCATTCAGGGTGATCTGCGATCCCAAGGGGCTGGGACAGGTGGTCCCTTAGATTCAAATGAAAAAGCATGAATTCCCCAGTGAAATTAAACAAATAAAGGTGAGCTGGGCTGAGTTTTGGTGCTCTTTTTCCCCACTTCCCAGCCTTGTCCGTGCTGCAGAGGCAGTCATGGTGCTAGGACCGAATTCTGCGAAACCACCTGGTTCCCGGTCCTGGATATCCAGGCACTAGGAATGTATTTCTACAAGCAATAAAAAAAATTAAAATAAATAAATAAAAATAGGGGGCTCTGCCACTTGAAACACGCATCCTTATTCAGGACTTCCAACCAGAAAAGGATTTCTCAAGTTTTCATGGAATTGCCCAGGCACTAGGAATGTATTTCTACAAGCAATCAAAAAAATTAAAATAAATAAATAAAAAAGGGGGCTCTGCCACTTGAAACAAGCATGTTATTCAAGACTTCCAACCAGAAAAGGATTTCTCAGGTTTTCATGTAATTGCAGAAGGAAGGACTCCTTTTTGCCTAGCTGCTCTGTGTTGTAGGCAACAAGCCATTTGGCCTTTATATTTTCTGTCAGAAGAATTTGACTTTATTCCTAATATTGAGTCAATAACAAATCTTTGTATTTCATGATCACAGCATAGAAAGTATGCAAAGCTCAGCAGGCTTCAGCCATGTAGGCTTTGAGCTCTACATGGCTGAAGGCTCCAGCAGTTCAGAAGTCCAGCATTCATGCGTGGGGTGAAGTCTTCTGACAGACTTCACACAGGGGAAAACCTTTTCCATCCCCGTTTACTCAGTGCTCCCAGGATTATTTTTCTTGATCATCAAGTTGTGCCCTTCAGTATTCTCAGAGAAATGAGCACTTGGATAACAGCAGTGGGGTTGCTACACATCCGCACAAAAAAGGAAGCTTTCAAGATCCTTTTGGCATATGAATCATCCAGTGCCTTTTCTGTTCAGATTGTCACTAGTCACAGTTTAGCAGGTGTACCACGGGCTGTGCTGTGAAGAGGAATGGGCACTAATGCTTCCTTGTGTTTATAGATGTGCAAAGATGTCCCCTTCCTCCCCCTCCTTGACTTCCAGCTTCTCTGGAAAGTCAGTGATATGAAAGGACAAAAAAAGCACCTATGAAGGCATGAGACAAACACAACTGAAGGCACTCCAAGCAGTTTTTAAGGCATTTGGTTTAGATTCCACCCCCATACATTAATAACCAGTGCTGGAGTGCTGGCTCAGCTAGGGCTCTGTAGGGAAATAAAATGTCTGGCACCAGTGCCCTGAAACAGTAGGAAAAAATCTAACTATCCCAAGCAAACAGTGCCAGAGGCAGAGTGCTTTAACAGCAGAGGCACTCTGCTTATGATGTTATATTATTTTGTAGACAACCTAATCTCATTTATTTGTGGTAGTGGTACCACCCATCAAAAAGGCTTCAGCTTTTTTCCTAAGCTTGGGTCTGAGCTACCTGTGGAAGTGACTACTGGATGGTAGGCAAGTGGGTATTTTGGCAGCATCTCTGCTACCCCATACTAGATAAATATTCTGGAGGAACAGACCGCAGTCTGGAACATCTCCTCTGCAAACTGATATTTAGCGGAATTATTATGCTCTGTACCCACGCACAGCAACCCTGCCACTCGTGTTAAGAGAACACACCGTGTTCAAGGCTGAGCCATAACAGAGTGGGCTGTGTTTCCATGGGCTGAAATGCCTAGAAGAGCCTCTCATTCTGCTTTTGCACTCTTGAGACGATGGAGGAAAGTGATAGAAAGCCTTCTTCCTTTCAGACACAGGCTTGGTACTTGCTGCCGCACAAATACTTACTCCTAGGTTTGCCCAGGAGTGAAGCCCTGAATGATTACCCCTCTGAGGTGGTGGCTTCATACCCTTCCAGAAAAACTTGCACCCTGGTGAAATGTGTCTGACAGCACCAGCACACAGCACTAGCGTAACACATGGCTGGAAGTTGCACAACTGGAATTTGTCTGTTTTCACTGGGACCCAAAGCAGGCTTTGATCCCAGGAGCCACATTCCCCATCCAGGGACCTGCATAAGGCTGGAAGAAGCATCGTGGCTGTACACAGTCACCGAGCACAGGGTATGTTCCCGTGTTCCTCTCCACAGTTGTTTGCAGCCAGATGCTGGTTTTCATTGCTGACAGTTTACTTTTTTAATGAAAAACGCCTTTTGCTGATGACCCCTTGTTCCTGAAAGTGTGTCTGTATTCCTGCAGAACTCCTAATAGAGAAATTCTTTCCTGGCTAAGTGTAGCGAGTATCAGTAATTACTTTATTTCAGCTCACCACAGTTCTCAGGATTAAGATTAATAAAACACTGACTCTCAGCAAAGACGCTTAAATAAAGGATGGATACTTTGAGTTCAGCCTGCTATATTGATTAGATAGCTCCATTTATTTCCCCCTGTTCACCAAAATAGTTTGAGGCTGTTGCATAGCATAGACAGCTAATGCCAGCTGTGCTTGAGATGAAGGGTTTTTGACTCAAATACCATTGAGAATAAATTTAAAGTGTTGTTATCTAGACATCACAGAAGGGAATAAAATGTTGAGTGTAAGCCCTGAAGTAATAGAGACAGATAGCTGCCAGACACGGAGCAAAGGAGGAGGTCTGGCTCTCTAATAAAGCACATCTGACTTGTGTTCAGCCTAGCCCCATGCCACCACAGGCTGGAAAGCAGGAGGAAAATGCAGGTGACAGGATTGCTAAACCACCAGAGGTGAAAAGCAAATACTGATGCCAGGGTGAACATGGCAGAGCCTCTGACTTGATGAAAGAAATGGGTTCTGCAAAGCAATTAGGAGCTCATAAGGAGCAAATGAGGAGGACAGGACAGTGGAGAAGATGGCCCAGCAATATACAGTGTTAGAAATAGCACAAGGATCTGACCTCCCATTACATGACACTTTTTTATTGGCACAAACTGAGACTCCTCCTGATTGTTTCTCCTCCTGTATAATTTTCAACAGTAACTGAAAATGTGTTTTCACCACCTGGGCATTTCTATCTCAGGTATTAGGGAGCAGCTGAAGTTGTTCCTCTGCTTCCCTGACCTTTTCTGACTTTCACAGTTTTATTTAAAGTTGTCTATTTTACAAATCTCAGTAGCATCCACATTCAGCAGACATCAAGTGCACACCATGCAAGATTTATATACACGCTCTCTATTATGTCATGTCATCAACTCAGAAGTAAAATGGCTTAGGCGAAAGTGTGCAGATATAAAGTATAAGTTTACTTAGAATTAACTGTTAAAATGTCCCTTGCTCTATGGTGTAGTTCAAACTGATTGTTAAAAACCTGGTATGAAAAGGTTTGCTGACATTTCTGTAAAAGACCGTTCGGTGGACTGGGGGGTAGATAACATTTTATTCCAAGTTACCCCATAAATAGTACAAATTGCTTGCTTCTTCCAAGGGTTCATCTTTGAACATTTCATTCATAAACAATCCTAATCTCATGCCATCTTTTTTGCCATCTCCAAAACTGTTTTTCAGATGTACTAAGACAATAGATTATTCCTTGGGGACTTGCAAGGGAAAAGCAGAAACACCAAAGCACAGTACATGCCATACTAGAATAGTCCACAAAATTCCTCAGGGAGGAGCAGAGGAGTGAAGGAAGCATTTTAACACAACTAGATACCCAGTATTTGACGCTTTCACCCAAAATTTATCATGATTTTTTTTTTTTTTTTTTTTTTTTTTTTTTTTTTTTTTTTTTTTTTTTTTTTTTTTTTTTTTTTTTTTTTTTTTTTTTTTTTTTTTTTTTTTTTTTTTTTTTTTTTTTTTTTTTTTTTTTTTTTTTTTTTTTTTTTTTTTTTTTTTTTTTTTTTTTTTTTTTTTTTTTTTTTTTTTTTTTTTTTTTTTTTTGTGTGAACATCTACATTTGCCGGTAAAGATGTGTGTGGGAAAAGTTTTCAGATGCAAAAGTTCAGTTTTTTTTTTAAGCAGTGCCTACTTCCCGATAGGAGAGGATAATTTGGGTTATCTCCATTTAAAAATGAGGTTTGAGAAAAAAAAGCATACTACACATGATGCTTTTAGACCTCTCACAGCCCTCTGCCCCCTCTAGAGGTGCAGCAAGAGCTCCTTGTCTTGGCTCAACCTCAGCCTCTTAGTGCTGGGGAAGTGCAGAGCATGTGGTGGACACCCAGAGGAACGAGGGAAAGTTTTTGGTTACCCTGAAGTCGTTAATCACCATCCACTGAACCACTTTTGCATCACAGAATAATTGTGAGTCTCCTAATCAGAAGAGATCCTGAACTGTCAGGGTTAGGAGCAGGCCTGACAGCTGCATCTTGTGAAGTTTGTTCGATGACACAAATGGTGGTGGCTGCTGTCAATCCGCTCTCCCCTCTTCCTTGTACCTGCAGCAGGAAGGCAATTTACTGGCTCAGCCGATATTTTGACGGAGCCACAGGATAAAAAAGAAGCAGAATTGCCCTTGAAACTCTTCGCTCTTGAAATCCTGGGTGCCTCTGCAAGCATTTGAAGTCAAGGGCAAAGCTGAAGGCAGGGAGGGGAGAGGGACCGATGAACTTTCCCTTTCTCAGTGTCGTGTCACACCACAGCATTTTTCGTTTAAGCGAGAGATTAAAAGAACTCGGGCACATTAGGAAAGAAACAGCATGCACCAAGGACTTTTTGAAAAGCTGCCAGTCCATTATTTTAAGGGTCCGCTGAGCTCCTGGCCACAGAAGTGGGAAACTTCCCAAGGGGAAAGGGCTCCATGCAGAAGCCATCAGGTGCACGCTCTCGGCTAACACGTGCAGCCCACCAGCTTTCTGTCTGCCTTCCAGCTTCTGCTGGAGCTCTTTCTAGCTGAGTGACAGATGATGTCTGAGAGGAGGAGGACGAGCTGTGTCACATTTCTCTGCCTGCACACATAACTAAACGCCTCTCTCTTTGCCAGATGACAGTCGTGCCAAAGCGTGCGGGGCATTGCACTGTCTGAAGATTTAGAGCAGGGCTAAAAGTGGAGAGACAGAGAAGATGAAGAAGGTGAGGGAATAGAATTACTTTAACAGGAGAATTGGAGTGCAAATCACCAGCTGGCAGGATGGTGCTTTCTACTGTAACCCATGCATCCCAGCAAAGAGCTATGAAAAACGGCTGTGAGCAGACACGGGGGACACATAGCATGTTGTGTAACCCGTCTCATTAAATGTTGCAGCATCTGTATTGTTACAGTATTGTGAAAAATTTGAGAGGAAAGCGCTTTGCCTCCTCGGAAAGTTTATGTCTGAACTTGGTCTCTAATTTTTCCTGAAGACAAAACAGCACGGCCAGAAAGCACCATGGATGAAAAGAAACTGTTATAAGAAAAAGAATTTAAACCAGAGGCTAACCGGATTGGAAAAGATTTCATAACAGTCCCACTTTGGACTTCTTGAGACTGGTCTGGCACAAATAGTTGCAAGTTGCTGCAGTTCAATGTTGTCTTTGTCCCAGCTCTTCATAGCGCAGACCTGCTTAGAATAAGCATCTCTTTTGAGCTATCTGATCCACCACAAAGGAATGTTTGAAATACAGGTGCAATCCTGTCACTGGCTCCAGCAAGACCAGCACTAACCCAAAGCTCTGATGTGGCCAGTCCATAAGCAGTGTACAGTCGTTTGCTCCCCAGCTGTGTACAATGTCCCTCCACTCATCCATCCTTATTGTATTACTGAGGGAGTACTTGTTCTAGTTTGGATTTCAGCAGTGCTGTTGTACTGTTTTCTTGTGCTCCAAAATATAGATGCCTTGACTATAATGATCAAAGCAGAAATTAACAAGGGTTGGAAGGTCTCTTGTCCACATCCTTGCTTGTTACCCCTGTCCGCAATTTCATCAGCTGACATTGGTCATCATGTCTCTCCTGTTATTCCTGTTTGAAGCTCCTCGCTCACCACGGTGGCCAGCCAGCTGGCAAAGATGCTTTTGCCCCAGTCAGTCAGGTGGATCCCGTCTTTTTGCAGCAGTCCTCAATCCTTAGCAGATGAGAGTTGCTATCTCTTGCTGTTTTCTCCTGGTGCTTTTGTGGGGCTCAGGCCCAGATGGCTCAAGTGCTTCAGTGGACATAGGTCCCAGTACACTCCTCTGCTGCCAGAACACTGAACCTTTTCTGCAGTACCTGATCTACAGGTGGAGCAGAAGCTGTCTCAGTGACTGCTGTTATGAGCTTCCAGTCTTTGCCATCCTGTGAGTCTCCAGTTTCCAACCCAACAGGCGCAGACTATGCCTGTGCTGCTCCATTCATGGGAGTTTGTGCTCTTATGTAATCAGGCTCTTGGTAAAGATGCAGTCAGTCCCTTTCCATATTCTCTGATTCTGTGCAGGCTGTTGAATTCTTCTTGCATCTGTTACCTGTGGTGACACAGACCTTCCATCAGCACAGCTCCTGCAGGTGAGGAAGCCATCACTCTTGGCTGCAGTTGCAGTGTGAGGTCTCTGAAGTCATCCTCCCCTGGAAGCAGGCACCCTCAGGTTCCTCTGAGGGTTCCTGGGAATCCCCTGATAATCCCAGAAGTTCCTAGAAGATCTTAAAGCTGAGACCAGAGTGCTACACAAACCACTGTATCTGTTGACCTTGTGTGCCACATAAAATATCTCTAATACTACTTTATAAACAGAATGTTGATCCAACCGAAATACCTCACAGAAACTTATGGCACTAATTCTGCTGCAACAATCAAACTTTTAATCTCAGGTGAAATACTACCAGTTTATTCAAAGGGATCTGTTTTTAAAACTCATGTTGATTGGTAATATATTTTCTTCATTTTTTCCCTGTATTATTTGAATTTATTAACAGCTTTTCCCTCTGCTATTTTGCTCAAGACCAAAGGCTGTCTGAACATCCTAGACTGTCTGATTTCCTCTTTTAGATTCCCTGGCACAGAACAAAAGCATCTATTAACCATGTCTGCCTTTTTTTGCATTGTTATTGACAGTGTTACCACTTCATCTATCAATTTGTCAACAATACTATTGGGGCTTTTAAAATTCCAGATATTTCACTCTTCCCTTCCATTGACAGTATTATGGAGTAGGTCACATTTATGTCCATGAAGTGACAAACCCAGTTTCTCAAAATTATGATCCATAACATTAGTGTTCAAACTTTCAACTTTTCTTTAATACCTTGTGTCTTCATGAATGGTTTCAGCATCTTGACTTTGTACTCGGCGAGTGCTTTTTGGATCCACTCTCCCTGCTGTTTGTAAAAATTCAGTGCCTACAGGATGACTCCAGCCAGCTTGCCCTGCAGGAAACCCTTTTGACAAAAGAGGCTCAGAGTTGGTGGGTAACCCTGTACCTTGTGCATCATTACCTGTTGTGCAAATCATGGCATTCAGGGCTGCACGCTAAAGGCAGAGTTCAAACAGGTAGAGCGGCAGAATAACTCAAGTTGGAAGGCACTTTAGGAGGGATCTAGTCCAACCTCCTGCTCAAAGGCAGGCTAGCTCCAAAGCTAGATCAGAAACAAAATGCTCGTTAAGTTAAAAATAACACATTGCAGGTTTCAGTCAGACAGCAATGAATGTAATTCTTAGTGGAGGCTGTGTTTATAAATTTTCAAAGGAAAAAAAGGAAGAGGAAGCACTTTATGTCTCTTCCTTTGAATTTATCTTCCTAAGCCTGCAAAATTATGTGACCTTACCTGGGGGTCTGGATGCAGCCTGGGCTTTAAGAGTGGGAAGATGACTATAAACCAGATGAACAGCCTGAAAGGCAGGATAGTTGACTTGTTTCTTCATAGACAGAGGGAAAGAAAACAGTGGAGAAGGACCTGGAGGAAGGGTATGAAAAAATCCAGCTCAATGCAGTGACATAATATCAGCCGTAGGTGAGGAGAGCTGCCTCCTGCTCTCTCCAAAGAAAGGGTTCAGCAGAAGTCTTAAGCAACCTTGCAGAGGCGGAAAGCAAAGGTAATAACACAGCCCATTTTTTTTTTCTTTATGTGTGGGTAGGATGTATATGTCTTATAAAGTCCTCGATAGTTTTCTTCTATGATAGGCTCCTTCTTCAAATTATGCTCTGAGTGAAGCACCCTCTTTAAGGAGAAGTGTGATTCACTGAGCCCTCAGTTAGCAGATAAAGTGCTGTAGCGATTTGTAACTTGGTAATTTGATATAGAAAGCAGTCAAGTGTGATTACAAGAGGCGTAGGGTAGCCAACCAGGCTGACTTTAACAAACTCATCTGTATGTGAAGGGAACTGGGTTTTTTGTCGCTGCAATACAGACCACAACATGGGGAGTCATGAGTACCAGGGGCTTTGCCTGAGCTCAGATCACAGATGATGTGAGAGGCACAACAGTTCTCACTAGTTCCTGGAAAACTGCAGCTTCTAATAAAGGACTGAAAAAATGTAATCTGGACAAAAAGAGGCCAAATTCACAGGCTTTTAGTTTTGAACGCTATCTGTTTTTATTTTTATTTTTATTTTTATTTTTATTTTTATTTTTATTTTTATTTTTATTTCTCTGAATGTTAAACACATGTTAACTTTATTAATGTTTAACAAAGTATTAGTCATCCTTTTTATAGGATAACACTTCAAGCTACAATAAAATGCAGCATGTCTTCATCCCACTGAAATACATACATTTTCTATTTCTATATATGTATATTTTATATGTATACAAATAACTTTTAAAAATATATCCTATTTTTAAAAGATCAGCATTTTCTACAACTTTAGTGGGAAAGCCCTGATTCCTAAACGTGCATCCAGCAGCCACTTCCACACTCCTTGTCCAAGTAAACTAGTTGCCAGCCTTTGGAGACGAGTCTGTGCTTCACAATTCATCAGTTCACTGCCAGAGCCCAGATTATCTATCACTATGAAGGCAGCAGCGGAAAATATGTCTGTGGCAAGACTTAGGGGTGGGTTAAACTTCAAATACATTCCTGAACAGTATTGAATTCAGCTCCTGGTTAGTTACATGGGCTGAATCAAAACTTCAGCATGTGCTCAAGTGCTTTCTGGAATTGAAGCCTCCAGCAGCCTCAATACGAAGTTAAGAGAGATCATTCTAGAGCCCTTAATGTATACACATATTTATCAGAAGCTCTGTGTATTTATATCTAGCATATGTCATTGTATATACATCCTTATAGATTGCCTTCCCAAAACGGAGTTTGGAGGTGCCCATGTCTCTCGAGGGGAACACACCTGAATCTCAAAACTCCAGCTGTGACTGATTCAATCTAAATACCACTAATTTCCCGGTCTTTTAAATTTATGTAATTGTTTTCTGTTAAAAAAAGGGTTATGTTTTATTGCAAAATTAGGATAGTTAAATGAGACAGTAAGCAATTACTATGAGTTTATTGTATCTTCTAAAGAACAAAAGTAGTACTTTTATATGCTTCAGAAATACAATTAAAGTAGAAAATTTTCTCTTCCCTTGCTCCCCTAGATTTTAATTACCACAAAAACCTGATTACTTGAACACAAGAAGGTATACTGCAGTAAAGGATGTCAAAGGAAAAGCAAACAGTTGGAGCAGTGTTAGTTGTAAATGCATTTGCTTTTCTCTTTGCTGACAGGTACTGGACCTAAATTTTAGCAAGAGTCTGGTCATTTTCTGAACAATTTGTAGCAGTTCCCAGCTGCTGCTCCACTTTGGGTAATGGAGCAGTTTTACGTGCAGCTGTCTGGGTGAATTGTTTTAATGTCTTATTGGAATTATTACCCTTCTTTCACTTCACTGAACCAAGGGATATAATTACACACTTTATAACTAGCTGCATAGCAAGTGAAAATTACAGTAAACATTGGAATATTTTAAGTGATGTTGTCAAGAGTCAGGCCAATTCCAGGTCCTTTCCCTACGCTTAGTACCCAGGAGATGCTGTAACTTGGTCCAAGGCAAACAATGAAGTTGAAAAGGGTGCTGATTGCTATTTTTGACGCTGTGATTTCAGACAGAGCATTTCCAGGTGAAACCATTTCCAAAGTAGGTCACTCTTCCAGCTATAGCTACACAGGTAGCATTCAATGAACTACAACACACCAAGAACCACCCAGCATTAATATTCTATATCATAACTCCAGCTTAAACTCCCAGAGCCTGGTCAGCTTGCTGAAGATTACTTCCCAGCCCACTTCTTTTTGCTATGGATTTTAAAATGCCACTAAAGTAAAAAGTTTGCCTTTCATAGGTTTTGTAATTGCGAGTGTTGTTCCTACTCTGCAGTGGGTCTGTGTGTTGCAACTACTAATCAAATCCTATTGTGTACCAGAGAGTTGTCAACCGCATTTGAAATTTGCACACCTCAAGGGTTTTTTCACATTTCTTTGTCTTAAATGTCTAATTACTTTAATGAGGGAAGTGTTCAGAGGGGTGCTAATGCAGTAAAGCAATTTTCTATCTCTGTAATTTCCCCAGCCTGCTTTTTGGCAACGTATGTTGTTTCAAGTGCCTTGCAAGATAAACAACTTTTCATAGTAAAATACTGCTAGGTACTATTAGAGGGGTTTTGAGCTGGGAATGCAAGATCTTCTATGAATAGTTACAACTGTTCCATGAATGGGTACGATAAAAGGCCTCCTTCCCTACATATTCTTGTTATTGATTAAATAAAATTGCACTGCTGCCGACAGAGTCTCCATGCTTTATGGATTTCTTTTGACCCAGCTAAACCATGTTTGCTTTTCCTATTTAATCATAAATATTGGTTTTAATCGCTCCCTGTCATTTCTTGATTGAAAGGGCTGATATTAATAACTCCACATGGTAGAGAATTACAGGTGTCTATTAATTACACCATGATTATCTCTACCTGCCCTTTCTCTTTGTCAAAAACAAGCAGGACTTTGTGTGTCCATACCTCGGTGCAGGCAGTGTTGCTAGGCTACTGCTGTGCCCGCTGGCACGCGTGGGCAGCATCATTCAGCTGTGAGGATCAACAGTACCTGAGGATCAACAGTGGCCATCTCCTTCATCTACGTGGCTGACACGACATAAAACCTGGGGCTCAGAATGACATAAAAGGGATGGAAGAGTAAGAATAGTAAAAAGGCAAAATTAGGTACCACTGCTATCAAAGAAGTAGGCTCTGTACATTGCTCTGCCATATGCCCCCAAAGACAAAGTGCTTAGACTACAATAATCTTACATGGTTAGTGAATAGTCCCCCTTCCCAGCACTAGGACAAGCTGACCAAACAGTAGGTGAAAGACCTTGCCTCTTCACCCCAACACTGAACCTCTCAAACAAAAGCCACTGAAGATCTTAGACACCCCAAGTGGGACTTGGGCAACATTTTCGTTCCTGAATCCAAACCAACGTATCCCCCATGCCCAGACTACAGCATCCCTTTGAGCAGATTTCAAGCCACCAAAATCAACTTGCAGAATGTGTGGTGTTGGCTGGCAGAGCATGTTTGAGAATACAAACTAATTAACTTAGTACTAACCCAGGCACGGTCATTTGAATGCAACTTTTCTTTAATTGTTGAGAGGTCTCATTAGCAAGTTGAAATCCTCAAGGAAGGCATCCCAGACACTTTCGTATGTCTTAGACACAGATAATGACAACTCAAAATCGCAGCAGTGGCAAGTAATTTCATTGCAAAGGACAGAGAATCCTCTCTATTTAATGTGTTTTTAATCTGATATACAGGAGGATGCAGATACATCCACAGCTGTCCTAGGCTCAGTCCCCAGGCACAAGATCTCACCAGCCTGCTTGTGAGCATCTTGGCGACTTGGGTACCTGGGATCCTTCTACTCCAGAGCCATGTGCACATTCAGCTGCTTTTTGTGGCAAGAGTTCACAGATTTTTGTCCACAGTTTAGAGTGCTGCCAGTTCCTTGAGGTTTGTGGGGATTGGATTCCTTCCCAACCTGCCACACTTCTTGCCTTATCTTTCCACACATGCTT
Source organism: Calidris pugnax (assembly GCF_001431845.1). Lineage (NCBI taxonomy): Eukaryota > Metazoa > Chordata > Aves > Charadriiformes > Scolopacidae > Calidris > Calidris pugnax. The sequence continues at coordinate 15,216,825 of NW_015094510.1, read as the reverse complement.
TCCTCAACATTTTTTGTTCCCTAAATTACACAGAAGGAGCTCCTCTTCTTGTTGCTAATTTCTGGTGGATGTTCAGTGATGGATCACACATACTAAAGTGTTGCTGACAGCTGTGACAGGTTGGTTGCCTACTAGAAAAAGACTTGAAGTTTCTTCCACCTTGTCCCAAACATGGAAGCAGAGTTATCAGCCTCAAGTACCCATTTCCAAAGCTGTCATTTATTCTTCTACAATAGGTGGGGTAGCTTAAACTAGTGAGGTGAGAATGCCAATGCTCCAGTAGGTAAGGACCTCATTGGAGATCCAGCTTGAAGCACAGCTACTTGGGATTAGGTTCATCTTCCTTTTTTTAGTGCTAAGGGGAATAAGGGCACCCTGCTCTGAGCATGTAACTTCAGCTGATGGTTTGCACCTGGTCACCTAGCACTGTTTTGCATACATCTGAGTTGTCCTAAAATGCTTGCCATCCAACTGCTCTTATCAACCCCCTTCCAAACGACCTTCTAAGATTCCTAAGAGCCAACACCATTGGTTTCTCAGATCACAAAGAAATTATCCACATTCACTTTGTCAGCTTCCCAAAATCCTTGCTGGTCTGAGGCTAACATCTATTTCCACACACCTGACTGAGATACACATGGCACTTTATAACCAATGAAGGTTCTTCCCTGTGTGTCCAAAATACAGGTGCATCAAGGCAACTGACTCTGAAGAGAAGGTTTGGTCCTTTTGATATATAATCAGCCAAGATACTCACGGAAACCACAGCAGAAACAGGAAAAAATTCTTTTATTTCCTTTTCTGTCTCCAATGAAATTCCCTTGTCTATCTACAATGAAAATGTGTATTAAAAAATGTACCAGGCAATACAACAGCACAGCTTGCACGTGTGGGTTAAAAATACTTCACCTACATCTGAAAATCCTTTGAAGTGGGAGACTTAAAGAGAGAAAACATGTTTTGAATATTTGATTAGCTGCCTAGGTTACTTCATTACCCTTTAGACATGATATTTCAGCTTCATCGGTCATTTTGTAAAGGGATCTGAGGATAAAGCCCGAGGATCTGCCATTGTAACAACATCATTTTTTTTCTGCTGCAAAAGATGAATTTGTCAGTGAAAGAGAAAACACTGTTGTGATTAAGCTGGTAAGCTATGGCTTAAGACCTTGGACTCTATTTCAGTTCTGCTGGAGGTTTTATTTATGTCATCGGGAACATCACCAAATTTTTGGGTCCCTGTTCTCTATTCATACATAAGATGTGCCTTCAATGTTGCTCTGTTTGCTTCATCTATCTGAATTTTCCCTAATGTTTGTACTTCGGTATGTTTCACAGGGGTGTCTCCTCTCTGCAGGAACTTGTAAATATCCCTATTTAGAGATTGTATCTCTTTTTACAATAAAACAGAAGTAAACCACGAACAACCTGGGAAGGGTAGTTACAAAGCTGAAGTATGCATTCTACTCAAGGGACTGGGCAAAAGCAGACTATATATCAGAAGAGCTTCCCTGTTTCTGTTATCTCTCTACCTCTGTCTCAGATTTACATGAGTAATTTCTTACTCCTAAAAAGCACCTGAGTGAAAAGAAAATAAATGAATTTGCATGCTTGCCTGCACGTGCCTTTTGGAAGGGAGTTTCAGGAATCACTCCATGTCTGAGTGCGTGCTCCCCAGTAGGAATAAACCTGGCTACATTAGGGAAAAACACGTAAAGTTTTACCTCAGAATTGCCCTGTTCTCTCTGAGATTTCATGAGCAAAACCTGTGACTGTGTCTGCTGTAAGATACCTTGTGGCAGCCTTAAACTAGCCAGCTCACGTCCCAGTGACTGTGGCACAGGACTTGGGGAGACTCAAAAAAAAAAAGGGGGGGGAATCCAGCTGCCCCAAGCACCCAGCTCCTGGATGCTATGCTGTTGTTTGAACCTGCTCTAGCTGATTTCAAAATAAGGTGGCTGCTTTCAGAAGCTTTTATTTCACCCTGCAGAAATACCCAAATCCTGCTGTAAAATGGCTCACTGCTGGCTGCAAGGAGGCTTCATGGTTTTACTGTTGAGCAGTGCTCTGAGTGCAGCTCCCCCTCTGTGTCTATAAAATACACCACATACGGCCAAACATGCCAAGGATCTCAGTAAATTCCATTTGAACAGCCTTTTTTGTATTTAAAAAGAAGATTAAGATGGAGACCCATCCTCACTGGACCCTTTATACCAGCCCCAAAGGGCGCCGCTCTTTGAACAAGTATCTGTCCAAAAAGCTTGGTAGCTTGTCCTTGGTTGCTTTAAGAGCAGCTAATAAATAACTAAATAAAAGGTTGGAGTGTAAATCACTGGACTGAATGTGTTATTTGGTTTTCATGAGCACTAACTGTGGATTTCCACTATCTTCTGGCTGAGGAAGGAACTAACGGTGATCAGTACAGGACTGAGAGTCTCTTCACAACAGGCTACCAGTAAACTCAGCTCATGATTTATTGTACAGCTGGAAGAAAAAGATTGGTTTCCTTAAGTGTGTTTTTTTTTTTTCCCTGCAGTTGGCATAAGTGAAAGAACAACCACTCAGATTTATTGCGTATAAAAAAAAAAAAAAAAAACACCTAAAAAAAATTTTCAAATATAAGCTGAAGTAAAACTGGTGTAGATTTCAAACCATGATAAAATATTCCCGCTAACGTGAGATATTGCGAAGGCCCATTTTGTTTCAATTCAGAATTATGCATCAAAATAAAAATTGCATTAAGTGCAAGGGCTCATTGTGCAGGATTGGCAGAATTGTCTGTCTGAACCACAGCATCGCCTGGAGCGTTTCTAGATGTATCTGTTGTGAAGGGAATGTCTTTTTGGGTGGAGCACTCGGATCTCCAAAGTATTTATTTCTTTTAAGTCACTTTAAGATGGCTGTATGATTACCGATAGTGGTATTTTCTGTATTTCCTTTTCTTAAGACCTGCAGCCCAAATGCTTCTGCAAGCATATACTGCACTGACTTAAAAAGTCAGACATCAGTTTGAATCAAATCCAAATGCACACAAAGAATAAATTCTACCTTAGAGCCAGATTTTTTTACAAATAGTTGGGGAAGTCTTCATGTGACTAAGTAGTGGGGGACAGCATGTTGTTCCCATCTCTACAGAGCACTAGGTGAGCAAATCCTCCATGGACCTGCTCCATCCTGGATTGCTGCTTGTTTGGGTTTTCGTATCTGTCTAAAGACCTTTCCTGCTTGGCTGATTAGCTGATTAACTGAATGACCACTTTCCCCTCTCAGTTTGCAGGAATAAGCCGTATTTCCCTTTAAAGATGAGTTCTGGATAAATTGATGCTTTAGATCCAGCAGAGAAGATAATCTGATGTGAAGTGATTAACTCTTCAAGTGAATTGCACAGTTAGTTCCATTAGAAAACTCTCTTTGCTGTTCATTCCTCTTAACTGCTCCTGCTTACACGGCACACTTGTAAAGCTGCGGGTTTAGATTAGTGGATTTATCTTAGTTTATGACTGTGCCACTGTGAATTATGTTAGTGGTAATGCAGTCTTACATTTCTTAGTTTTCCTATGCGATGGCCATTATCCTGCATCTGTTCTTCCTGCTTCATGTTTTTCTCCCCTGTTTGTATCTCATTTTTGGGGTATATGCCAGCATAATGACATGCCATTGAAATCAGAGCCAGGACTCATTAGCTCTAGTAATTACCACCTTCCTCTGCCCTGGAGGCTTAGAGCATCACTCCTCTTCCTGCTCTCAGCCAAGCCTTTCATTAGTACGGCCATCCACAGTGTTACCAAACTCACTTGGAGCAATGGGATGCTGCTATCTCCACCTAGAGTGTAGGGATGCTCTTCTTTCAGTCAGGGGACTTGTCCCACCACTGAATCACTGACATATGGCCAATGCAAGCTGCCAATATACATTTGAAAACCTCCCTCATTATGATTACTTATGACTTCTTTCCACATGCAATTAGAAAACGTTTTCTCTCCAATACCACTCAGATTCCTGCTGTTTGCTTATCTTTCTCCCAGTTTTCACTACTCTTTTCCCCATGGTAACCTTCTATTGCCTCCTTCATTCTCTCTGCTTTCTGGGTACCCCTCCTTGCACCAAAACATAATTGTGCTTGATTTGTCTCACATCTGAAAGGATCACATTTGTAAGGATCAAAAATAAAATGAACATGACTGCTTAGAAGATCCAATGTCCCAGAGACTTCCTGCTTGTGCCATCATTTAAATTTTGATTAAAATGAAGGCCGGGGAGGAAGACCTGGGGACCCTGTTTCTTGTACTGTTGTGGATTTACTGAAAATGATTGCAGGAGAGTTATGTTATTATCTGTGCTTTGCTTGTGCTGCTAAATATCTGTTTTCTTTTGATGGAAGTTTACCTAAACTTCTGTTGAAAGTCATTTTTACCACTCAATTATAACAAAAGAATGAGAGTTGGGTTTATTTTCTTGTTGAAACATGACATAACTAAGATTATCTCTAGCATTAGCAACAGATGACCCCTTCTTCCTTCTCTTTAAAACCCGGGGAGGATGGGAGGGCTGCGATTTTTGGACACTGAAGAAGTTTCATTCTCTTTGGGTTGCTGAGGTTAAATGTCAGAGTTTGTTTTTGGTTTCTGACTGTTGTGTATCTTCTGATCTTTTTGACTGTTGTGTTGCTCTTCTCCCACCACTGCTAGTTTTTCTCCTGATAGACATTGCTCTCTCTTTGGGCATCAGGGACATAGAGAGTATGATGAAGAAACAGAAAGGAATGCTTTGCTTGGTGGACCAAAATAGCCAGAGATCGTACTTTGTGGGGAAGAAGGCATAAAAGCAGTTGTGCAAGATTTAGTCAAAATTAGAAACATGTGGTCTATCTCCACCCAAGCCAAAGCTAGAAGAAGATGGAGTCTGAAGTTTTCAGACCTGTCCCTACTCTTACCTTGGTCTCATTTCCTGAAACCTCAGTGAGCAAGGCAAATAACTTTGCTACAATCTGTGGATGATGTAACGTTTCAAAACCCGATCTGATTTTTGTCACTGACAGAAGTATTGCCCTTTATAGAATGTCATTGTGCTGGATCAAGGGCAAGGCCTTCTAGGGCTGATTAGCACTGCAAAACATCTTCTGGTGTTTTCTATGAGGAAAGTGACATCCAAAGTCTTATGCCATTAACTAGAAGATAAAATGGACATAAATTACCTTTTCCTGAGACAATTAGATGACGTTATAGCATTTACAAGTATTTCTGTCATACAAGCAAATGCATTTACATAAAAATAAAGCAATTTGTCAAAGATAAAGGCATCATTGTCAGATAGAAGTCCAAGAGGAGAGTTTTCTTGTGGCAAAACATGTGTGCCATTCACTCACATTCACTCTGCTAGCCCTGCTTGGTAGTATTCTTGGAGAGCAGAGGCCAGATCATGAAGGGCAACAAATTGGCTTGTTCCCACTGATGCCAATGGATCTGTGGATTTTGGGGGTTTTTTCTCTTTTTTTTTTTTTTTTTT
>NW_015094510.1:15181774-15211086 GCF_001431845.1 Calidris pugnax | reverse complement strand
GGGGTTTGTGTGTATTTTTGGTGGGGTTTTTTTGGGGTTTTCTTTGTTTTTTTTTTTTTTTTTTGTTTGTTTTGTTTTGGGGTTTTTTTTTTTTTTTTTTTTTTTTTTTTTTTTTCCCCCACACTGGCCACAAGTCTAAATCTTCTTTACTACAGAAGGTTTTCCAGAAGCAGAATTTGATATTTTTTGCCCCCAGCCAGATAAGAGGCATTTTAAACCTTAGAGTTGGATGCTGCCTGTAAATCTAGCTAAGCTCTGAGAGAAGGTGCTTTGAGGAAGGGTGTTTCCCTTTGCCTCCCTTCCTTGGGCCACTCACTCCACCATAATGGGGTGCAATTTTCTTTCAACTGTGCCTATGAGCGTTGGACACAACTGTCACATGTTTTGTGGAGTATGATTTTTAGAAGTTAACATAATATTTAAGATGGCATAAGAAATGCAGAATCTGAATTGTTTTCTTGGAGCTCTCTGGATCTTGGAGGAGCAGCTTGTTTTCACATGCTGAAATGGAGGTAGTGGTTTCGGATCTGGCACCTTCAAAAATACACTGGAGTAGGTTAATCTGGAGCTAACCTGTATGTGAGTCTGCTACTGCTGGTGGAATTACCCTAGAGACATATCTGATCTGCCATGGCTGTCATCTAGTAAGACATGTAGTCGTATGCCAATCCTTGGGCCAATAAATAACTTCAATCAGGTTGCTTCTTTGAAGCTAATAAGTGCTATTCATATCTTCAGACTAGGCATGCACATTCGAATATCTTGCTTAACCAAAGTCCACGATTCCTTATATTGGCCAAGGTGAAAGAGTTTTATTAACAATGAACTCGAAATTACACATTTCAAGTTCCTTTCATTATCTCACCAGGGAGCATTTGTATCGTTAATTAATGAAATGATTATCTCAAATCAGCTTTAAAAGTGCTTGAGAATTTTGCAAGTATCACAGTGTAAGTGTAACTAACAGAAGGAGAGATCAAGTTTGTTAGTATAGCTAAACCTTCAGAATTTATGTTAGATCATAGGGAGTTTAATTTAACATTCTCTAAAGAGTTTCATGGATCTTTTTCTGCAAGATATTTTTTCATATCAGTCTATTTTAGAGCCGTGGTTTTGCATTTCTATTCTAGTTAGTTCTTTTTTATCCTTAAAGGCACACTGTATTTTTAAATTTCTGAATTTTCCCCACGCTTTCACTTCCAAAACTAGTGAAAACATCTTTTGAATATGTTATTTATTTTGTATTTGTCAGAATGAGTTAATAATGCATCATGGTGTTATGACTAATGCCTGCAGGTTTGTCAACGGCTGTACCGGAGAAACAGCCTGGTTTTAAGCACACTGTAAAAGGTAGGAGGCCACCTAAACTCTTGTTTTTCCTTCTCGGACCTTGAAAACTCATGTGCCTCTGCACGCACAGGGACAGATATTGTATTATTCAGCCAGCCCCATGAAAAGTGAAGTTCCTGGTGTGGGAAGCGGTGTGCAAGTCTCTCTTGGTTCAAGTTTCAGACTATCTGATCAAGCTATGCTGGCTGTCCAGGTGACACAGGACCAGACTCAGGGGCCCTGATTTGTAGGTTATGTGTGCTAAATTGTAGATTATAACTTTTAATGATGAGGGTGGATTTGAAAAAGGAGAAGCAGCCAGCAGGGCAAATGTAAGATATTTTTTTTTCCATATGTCTTTTTCTTGGCAGTCATGGCCTTTTCATGGCCTTTCTAGCCCCAAGGTGTTAGTTTAGATGGGTTCACATTTGGACTAGAAAATGATTATGCAGTGTAAACATTGGCTTCGGTGAGCTTTGTTCTTCGTGTCTGCAGGTAACACTTTTTCTCTGTCTACACCATTCCACTTTGTGTCTGTTCAGGTAACAGGCTAATGTCTTCTCACACCTCAAACTTGCCTTGATACATCATTTCTGTCCCGGTTTGAGGTAAAACTGAACCAATTTTCTGTTCTGTAATTGTACATTTTAGCGAGGCGTCCTCTAACTCTCTGAAATTAATGGCATACTGTGGAGAAAACTGCTCATTCTCAGAATGATAAGACCAATGTTTGTGCTATATGCACAGGAATGGTATGCAGAGAGGCCCTTGCTTATACTTCTTACTATAACAACCAAGGTCAGCCAATTTTCATTATTTGCCCCTTAGAGGGTTGGAAACGGAGAAAACGCAGAGGGGTCACATCTGTGGGGAGGAGTGGACAGAACAGGTGACCCAAACCTGACCAACTGGGGTATTCTATCCCATCTGCCCCATGCTCAGTATAAAAGCTGAGGTATCAAAGGGTCAACACTCTTCCTGGGATGGCTGACGTCCAAAGAGGACCCTGTCTGTTCACCTGCCTTTGATCCTGATCCGTGTGTTCCTGGCTCCAGAGCTGGAATCCAGTTCCCATCCATCGCTGAGTCCAGTCTGGGACTTCCCCAGTGCCTGCAGGTGATGGGACCGTCATCCTGGGAGCTTGATATGGTTTTGTATATATTGTATCTATTTCATTATTTTCTTTTATTTTTTTTTATTTTAATATTAATTCTTCATTAAAGTAGTTTAGTTCATCCTAAACTTCTGAATCTCCTTATCTCTTCCTCTCCTGTTTTGAGGGGGGGGGGGAAGGGCCATCTGTCGGTCCTGTTGCAGTGATTTCAGCTGAAACCATGACATTTCTCTTGGCTTCTCCCAATGTGTGCTCCAGTGGTTTTGACATTCAGCCCCTTACACTGCTACTTTTCCATGAGGCCACTCAAACATTCCCAGGAGTTGTTCTTATAAACCCTTGGCCCATGAGCAGGGCTTTCCAGCTCTCCTTGTGTATGCCCTGAAATGTTGCCTAATATTTGGTTTCAACAAGCTGGTATGGAACATGCTGGTAGACACCACTTTCTTCTGGAAGTCTGTGGGTTTCTGACTGAGTCCTTTTCTCTGCATGTCCGTGAAACTCCGGATGGGTGAAACAAACCCTGCTCTCAGCATTGCTTCCCTTAAAAAAACCTATTGTTGTTTAAAACCCTCGGGCTCTAAACTGTTGCATCTCTGAAATGCATTTGTAGCATGATGTACTGCACAAAAATCACAGAACAAGAAGACATGCCTATTTTCAACTTATTGGGAGGCGAGATAAATGTAGTGCATCACATGTCAGATTCTTGATCAGCTCTAAGGCAAAAAGAGCCCAAAGAGTAGCGGCTGGATGAATGATGTCTTCCCAGAACAGAATTAATTTTCGCTGTGCAGCTGAATTGACTGATGATGGGATGGCCAATATATGATGGGGTGTTGCTGTCAGCAGCAAGGCAATAAAACACAGCAATAAGGGACAGGGACAACACTCAGGCAGCTGAGTGACATTTGTAAAGGTGATTCTACAGCTTTGCTGTTGCTGAAACTGTGTGCTCTGATATGCTAAAGTTACATGTAAGCTCAAAGCCAAAGGTTTAAAACACTCAGCACTGCAAAATAATCTTATGCTATTTAGTGAATGGAAATGACCATTCAAAACCACAAGAGAACAGACCTTTTTTGAGAAGAAATTGTACCTAATGATGGCATTTTGCAAGGCCCTGTGTCACACAGGCAAATCCAGTGACGGTAGATCAATCCTCTCTGTTATCCCAGGATAAAGTGGCAGATCCTGAAGACTCAGTCCCACCTTTCAGCAGCTCACCCAAGCAGTCACAGCACTGTAGCTGTGGGCAGGCTGCCACCTCTGCCTGCCACCTGGGCAAGCGCTTGGCAGCTGCTGCCAGGCCATTGCCTGTGGAAGCAGATGGTTATTTAGATCTAGCCTGGAAGTGATTTTTGTGAGCTATGGACTTGCTGCGGACCTGTGGCTCTAGACATCCCTGGAGGAGTGGAAAGAAGTGAGTGCATGGACATGCAAAAGTGAATTGTGAGCTTCTCGCTGGGCTCCTGACTTGCCTATGGGATTTTTTATGGCCAGTTTTTGATGAAACAGTTCAACAAACTTATTTTTGATGCTTTCTGATAAAGTGGTTCTCACAGGCTGCAGTTCAGCCAGGCATTTCAAGACATGTTGAAACCCACCGTCCTTTAGAAAGGCACTGGAACATTAAAGTCAGCAGTTGTAAACATGTACTTAAAGCTTAAATACCCAAATAACCAAATTTGGTGATGTGGCACTGTACATTGTAGAAAATCTACATGCGAGACAAGTGGCTCAGGTGCCCAGACATGATATCTAATGCTTTTTTAGATGCCCCTGAGTATGGCTAGACACATGCCAAAAAATCTGTAGAAAACTTGCATCTATCTGCAGCTGGAGGCCCAGGGGTGTATGCTTGAAATGCATGTGTGAGTTCTCACCTCCTTGCACATTCACAATGGTGTAAACTTGAATGAATGATAAAGTCAATTGAAAGTAGATTGTAATGTGAGAAGTTCTCTTATGAGGATATATTTTCATTGCCAGCTCTTAAGATTCTTTTTGGATACGTTTGTTAGTGTAGATCTTGATATATTTCTAAGAAGCCATTTTCTAACCCCCTAAAAACTTCCCCAAATTCCATTGTGATGCTACTGTGGCATACAATAAGCTAGTAGGGGAATTTGCTACCATCTTAGAATCATAGAATCATTTAGCTTGGAAAAGACTTTTAAGATCATCAAGTCCAACTGGAAGCATAAGACTGCCAAGTCCACCACTAAATCATGTCCCTAAGTGCCACATCTATACATCTCTTAAATGCTTCCAGGGATGGTGACTCAACCACTTCCGTGGACAGCCCAGCAGTTCCAATGCTTGACAACCCTTTCAGTGAAGAAATTTTTCCTAATATCTAATCTAAACCTCCCCTGGGGCAACTTGAGGCCATTTCCTCTTGTCCTATCTTTTGCTACTTGGGAATCTGCTGACAAGGTTGCTCTGTTCTATAATATCAGAAAATATCTGCACTCACCTGCCTGCTCTTCCAAGGAGCCTGTAAAAGGCTCAGGAAACTCAAGAGGGGAACTGCATTGATGATTGGTGTGACAAGGACAATCCTTGCAGAGACAAAGGGAAGAAAGGCTTCTTCAGTTCTGAAGTAGCTTATAGAGACTTGTAATTCTGCTCTATTTTGGGAGAGAAGTGGTGAAGGGAGATTAACACTTTATCAGTGAGTAGAGGCAGTCACATAAGCAAATAAACACTGAAGGACTTCAATGACTTAAGAGTCTATCTCTTTGATTTTAATCAGTAGTGATTATACCAATGTAGTCAAGAGAGAGCCAGTGTGACAAAATGAGTGGTTGTTCAGGGTTTCCTATAGTTTAAGGTTTCTGAAATTTACAATGTTTGAAGCACCTCCAGGTAAACTACATAAAAAACAGGTAACGTTTGCAAGATTGTATAAGATACCTGTTATCAAAACAAGGGAAAGGCAGAAAGACTCATCACACACCTGCAGCAGTTGTCTTTGTTGTTCAGTGATACCCTCTAGGTGCATGCTATACCCATCAATCCTACATAAAATATGAGCAATGAACAGATGATGTTATCTCTGATGAACAACAGTGATGACATGAAATGAGAAATGTCAGATCAACAGGCTGAAGCACTCTTTTGTTTAAACAAATTCCAGGAATGGGCACTCGTCTGTGTAACATTTGCTTCTAATAATGCTTCCACTCATTAAATACATCAAAGCAACTTACATGGACAATTCATTCCAAGCCCATGTGCAACCCATTGAACCCTCAAGGCACTTGAGCCTTCCTGCAACACTGGCATACTAATTGAATTCTCTTTAGAGGTATTTTATTTAAGCAGAGAAGGATTATATCTGCACAAAGTCATTTGGGTACTGGCAAAGCAGTAGAAAGGGAGGGGCAGAAAGGTGCTTGAGCAAGTGCGTGCATGAAGGAGCGGACATTTCCTAGGGCAGCAAGCTCTCAAATGTTTCCATAGGGCTCTGAATGCCACCAGTAAAAGTTCCATTCACAGGGAGTCTCAAGTGTACTAATCTTGTTTTCTTTATCTGCTTTGTCACGTTTTGTTTGTCTGGTTTAAATGAGAAGAAATATTTTGTACTCTTCCACAATATGAATATAAAAGCTAGAAGAAGACCCTGGGTATGTTGTTGCTAACTGAAGAAGTTGAACTTCAGTGAAACCTGTTATCTTTCGTGCTCAGCGTTTTCATGTTTATGGAGAGCATGTAAGACCATTTAAAGAATTCATCAGATATTTGCTCTTCCAGCAATGTGTTCTTCATTCTGTAGTCTGGTTACCTGTGCAAATTTATTGCTTTAGTCTCATTTGGCTGCATCTTCTGTTGCAGAAACACATTTCATGAGCCTCCATTTTCACTGTCTTCAGTACTGGTAAGTTGCAATAAATATCTTTCCCCGTCAGGCCTGGTGAAAGAGTTAGCTGTGGGTGTAAATTAAGCACACAGCAATGCTTGCATTGTGTATGCTAATTCTCAAAAAAAACAGGTCAAGATTGTAGAGCTTTGCTGCACGATCCACAGGGAAACAGCTATTGCACCAAATGCTGCATGACATAACTTCTGAGGGGTGTGTGGGAGTAGGTTTATAGACAGCTTGGAAAGTAGCTGTTCTTTAAATTTGGTTGTGAATTGTCATTTCACCATAAATTAATGCAGGACTTCCAAAAGAGAAATAAACCAAAAGTATCTGAGGAATTTCATATTAATGCTGCAGTTGAGCTTTAAATACTAGGAACTAAAGGGGGTTGAAGTTCAGGGTAAATGACATTAAAAATGCCTAATGGTGCAAAGACAGAATTACAGAAATCTGAAAGAATCATGAACAGATGTTGAAGTCCCAAATGGACAAACGCCTGAAAGAACATGAATGCAGTACCTTACACAGGCTCCTACCTGCTCTTGTAGTGACTCAGGGACACAAGCATGGAGAGATCACCTCTTGCTCAGGAGCATTAGGGCATCTTGTACACTCCTCCCCAGCTCAGAGCCACAGGAACATGTAAGGAAGGCAATGCTTGCTGTGACCCTTAGTCCTCATAAAAAAATAAAATAAAATAAAATAAAATAATAATAAAAAAATTAAGCTAGGAGAGGCATAGTGTAAACCTCTACCCCACAGCCATATTGCTGGCCACAGCTTTATGTGCTGGATCCTGTGTAGACACAGACCATTTCATAATACTTACAAGTAAGGTGATTGCCTGGAGAAAAAGAGACTCAGGGGAGACCTTATCGCTCTCTACAGCTACCCAAAAGGAGGATGTAGGGTGAGGGTCAGTCTCCTCTCCCAAGTAACAGGCAACAGGACAAGAGGAAACAGCCTCAAGTTGCACCAGGGGAGGTTTATATTTGATAAAGAAAAAATTATTCACTAGAAGGGTTATCAAGCATTGAAACAGGCTGCCCACAGAAGTGGTTGAGTTGCCATCCCTGGAGAATTTAAAGGACGTGTAGATGTAGTGCTGAGGGACGTACTTTAGTGGTAACTTGGCAGTGTTAACTGTTGGACTTGATGATCTTAAGGTCTCTTCCTACCAAAAGGATTCTACAGTTCTATGATTCTAAGGATTAGAGGCAGTACGATATTGGGTGAAGTGCAGAGACCATGGAGTATTAAGCATACCTTCTCAGGGATTTCATCTAGCTGGCTATGAACCTTTCATCACACAGCCAGCACAGCCAACTCCAACTGACCAAAGGGGTATCTGACACACTATGATGCTGAGCTCAGCAATAAAAGCTATGGGGAAGAAAGAGGAAGGGGAATGTTTGCAGTTATGGTGTTTGTCTTCCCAAGTAACTGTTAGGGATGATGAAGTCCTGCTTGCCTGAATCTGACTAAACTGCCTGACGATGCTTAGCCAGACCCAGGAATGCTGCTTTACTTTATCTATTAAACTGTCTTTATATCTACCCACGAGTTTTCTCACTTTTACTCTACTGACTGTCTCCCCGATCGCAACAGGATGGAGTGGGTGAGTTGTCATGTGGGGCTGGACTACCTACTGGGGTTAACCCACAGTGATAATGCTCTTCTGAAAGACCTTTGGCAAAATATAAACCATGAAAATGGCCATATTTTCTACCCACTTTACCCAGTGCAATATATTTCAAAGGACTTGTGGAAAAATCTGGAACTGTTAACAAAGTCAGCCTGGAAGCCTTCTGTGCAGGCTATTTTCTTCAAGAGTCATAGAATGGTTTGAATTGGAAAAGATCATCTAGTCCAAGATCATCTAGTCCAAAAAGTGACTATTCAGCCTTACTATGTATGCACTTTGGTGGAGCCCCTTCTGTTGAGGCCATGTATGTTATGAACAACTCGGGCAAACAGCTTGACTGGGAAAGTCTGAACTTCTGAAGCCAGTGCTAGTGATTCACTAACATCTGGCCACCAGCACCATAATTGCATTGGAGTAGGAATGAAAAAGACCCGGTACTCAGCAAAGGTTGTTTAAGCAGTCATTAGATACTCAAATAAATATGGTGAAATATTTTCTTGCTAAAATATTATTTGCAGTAATTGTGTATTTTATCTTTAACAGCTCAGTGTGTTTGTTACCTGCCTGATTTTTTATTCAGACTTAAACTGTAGCAGCTTATTTAAAACTGCATTTATTATTTTTCCTATGTAGGCTGCATAAATGAGTGTCAATAGTAGCAGCATGGAAATGAATCAATTTGTAATTGCAATAGCATTAAATATATTTTTTCTAGTGTCTGAATGGAAAACATTTCAGATGAAAAATTAATTCCACCCACTTGAAACAGGAAATCAAAAATTGTGCTTTAGTCTTTGCCCTTTAAAAATAACTGCTAGTCAGTTCTTTTATTTTATTTTATTTTACTTTTCTTATATTTCAGCTTTTCTGTGAAAATGAAAGCCACTGTTTGTGCTTTAGAATGGAATTATTTAAAGAATCAAGAATGAGGACTGTGTTGGAAATATTTAATACCATACTTCAGGAAACTGCCAAGCAGTGGTAAATTTGTTTGGTGAATACACCTGAAAGGGATTTCTCAAATGAAAAAACGGCAAATGAAGTAGCCATAAGGTATTTTGTGGTGTTGTCCAAGCTTCAGGATTTGTACTTTGTGTGAAAGATGGGCAATTGTAGTTGCAATTTGTCATTTGAGTGCCTAAAGCTCCAGCTATGCATGCAAGTGTGAGGGAGCAAGAGTATGCGTGTGTTCATATATTCATATTCAGGACTACTGCCTGCTGAAAAGCCCCATGTTAAGAATACGGGCTTGGAAAGATGTAATAGCAGAACTCCTAAAAATAATGAGGGAAGTGACTTCATAAAAACATTCTTAATGCCGAATCAATCCCAACTCAATTAGCAAGTCACGCATAGGCTGTCTGTGGTGTTCATTGAGAGATAAATGTTTTGTATATAACAAGTTATATGTGCCATAATTTCTTAAGCATATTATGAACAGAAAGAAAAACGTATCTTGAAAATAAAGAAGTTATGAAGAGACTGCGAATAAAAAAATGCAAGAAAGAAAGAGAAGAGTCCAAGAGCAAGGCAAGGGGACAGATGGGATAGTGCCTTGTTTCTTACAGTTTGCACATGGCTCCTTGAAGCCTAGTTGCAGGCAACCAAGTTCCACGAGGGTGAAAAGCAGCTGAGAGATATTAATCAGGGCCACTTTGACATGCGGGAGAGAGAATAAATCTGTGTCTTTGGCTCCATGCTGGTCCTGGCAGCCAGTTAGCAACAGCAAAAAGAAGGATGTGGTACTGGCAAGAGTCTACAGGAACCTGGCTATGAGGTGGGGTGGGGAATGGGGCCTGCATTATCTGTTTCATAAATTACGTAAGATGCTGAAATGATTAAAGAAACATATCACTGCTAAATAAAGTCTAGAGACCCACTTTCTGGTTTTGCCCCTTACACTTGTAATTCTGTTTTCTAATGTGAAATTATGGGTTTAACTGCTAATTTATTATAATAAATTTTATGTTATTTCTTTGTCTACAAGTCTGGACTATGCAAACATTAGATATTTCATTCCTTTGCATTTTGTAAACCCAGTGTAAATCCATACCTATGTAATTTTCCACAGAGTTCTTCTCTTCATTAGTGGGTGATAACCCTATCCTCTTTGCAAGAAGCAAAAGATGTTTGAAGATGGAATCTAGCTCAAAGGATAATTAGGATAATATTAATAACAGCATAAAATTAGAATAATTAAATAATTTAAATTTAAGAACTATAATGTCTTTAACAATTAATTGTCCTAGGTGTATGAAGATGGAGTCTGGCTCAGCACAGATGAAGGAAAACTGATTTTGTTTCCTGAGATTCCCAAGTGAAAACAAAGATCTCCTGAGGGTCAACTCTCAAAGATAGTTTTTGTCGTCACTGATAAAAGTGCAAGTGATGCATGACACAATAACACAATAACACAATGAGCATCTCAGAAGTGAGAAGCTGATGTCCAGCTGAGGACACTGAAACTTTGGCATTCATGAATGTCTTTTTAAGGTATTTCCACTGAAATGTTACTTGAGGCAGTTCCACTGAAAAGTAGGAGAGAACCAGATTGTCCTTTTTGCAGTAATTTTCAAAATGTTAAAATTTGTTTTAAACTAAACCTGTCAGATTTTGACACTTCCTACAAAAATAATTAAGAAATATTTGGAAATCTGCTTGAGTGTTTTAGTTTAGTGATAACCCTAAAATGCTTTGAGTAATTTTTGCTTTTTAATACCATGACACTGCAAAATCAAATGTCATTTCAAGCTGAAAACTCAAACCTTCTGTTTTGAAAATGACTGAAAGAACTGCATTGGTAGAATGTCCCAAGAGGACTGAATTTTAAAATTTTTTTCTTTTCCTTTTTTTTCCCAAATGGAATTTCACTGCAAGTAATATGTGCCTACAGAAAGGTTCCGTTTTGTCAAAGCATTTTTTTTTTTCAGTGGAAAAAATATTCTGTAGGAAAATGTTTGACTGGTGCTAGAGACTTGTTGATCAGTAAAACTTGAGGTGCCTAAATCTTATATAACCACTGCATAATGCATGATTTAAAGAAGATAAGATTTTACAATTTTTTAAGATTGAAAGAATGAACTGCAGAGATAATAGGCTTAGCCTGAATATGTGAATTCTATTAACATACTCTATGCCAGTAATGTCTTTCCTTTGCTATTTTAGACACATATTTCTGCCCAGCCGGAAGGAACAGCTCTGTTGTTTTCACTTCTGCTAGTTTACGGTATGGGTTAATTTTTCAAAAAGGAGCTTTAGCGGACCCATTTGTGTCCATATGAATTTACATGGAAAACTGCATTTTAGGCTTTTTTTTCGTTGTTGTTGTTGTTCTTTAACTGCTATCCACTACAGCTTCAGCTGCAGCAGGCTGTATCCAGAAAACTGCTGAACAGAGCATGTCCTTTGTTTGCATGGAGGAAGCACGCAGGCATAGGCACTTGAAAACAATAGGTATTGAAGAAAAGCAGGTACTTACATGAACGCCCATTTAATATGAAGCTCTCAAATATGTCCATTTTCTTACCCAGAAATTGATTGCTATTCCCGGTTTAGTTCTTGGACTTGGGAAAATACACAGCGGAAAGGATGGAGAGGTTGTTGCACAAAACATGTTCTGTCTGGTGGGGCTTGTGAAAGGCATCAAGAAAAGGTTGTATGAAGGCAGGAGAAGAAAAGAGACAAACACAGCAGATGACACAGGGCAGACTCATACCTTCAGTTCCTTTTCTTTTTTTTGGCTTCAGTTTTTTCCCAAAAGGTTAACTGTGAGCGGATACCTAATGCAAGGAGTTGTAACATAGGGATAAAAGTTTACACCAGAAAAAGAAAAGGTCATGATAAAGAATACTATATTCAAGTAAATTTGAGACATTTTAACTGGTCAGTCCCAAAGGAGCCCTCCCATGGGCACTTAGGGAGGAACTGTAGCAGACCCACCTGCAAGCATATCTTGGAGTCCTGCTAAAGACAGCCCCAGAGGGCAGGTGAAGGAGATTGTACAGATCTCTAAGGAGAAAAAGGAGGACCTACAGGCAGAGCAGTCTACAGGCCTACAGAATATACAGTCTAGAGAATAATTTGGTGATATATGCCAACTAATATGGGTTAGTCAAGAACAAGTCATGTTAAACGATCTATTTGGCTGATTAAGGGAAAGTAAAAGGTGTGATATATCTTGACCTGAATACGACTTCTGGCACTGTCTTGCATAAGCAATTTAGGGAAATATGATCCAGATGAAACGATGACGAGTTGGGTGAATAATTACATTAAAATTGCTCTAGAAACTGTTAAGAATGATTCTGTCTTAAATTAGTAGCACATTTTAAGTGGAGTCCTGCAGAGGTCTGTCTGTTTTATTCTATATAGACATTAATGACTTAGAGGATGGAATATGACTAATGCTTATAATCTTTTCAAATGAAACAAAATTGGTAAGAATTGAAAGCACTTTGATGAGCAGGATTTTAACTCAAAATAATTTGGAAATATTGGAGAAGTGATCCAAAATCAACAAGAAAGAGTTCAACCAAGGCAAGAGCAAAGAACTGTGGCAAGGAAAGAGAAAACTAAAAGGCAGCTATAAAATGAGAAATATCTGCCAGTGCAGCTGTACTGTGAAAAAGTATTTGAGAGTTGGAGTGGAGTACAAGCTGGATCCTTCCTGGGGATGTATTAGCAAAAGTGTAATGTACAAAGCACATGGAAATAAACATATGTTTCTTCACAGTGCTGGTGAGACCTCAGTTGGAGTACTGGTATTAGCCTGTAAAGGGGAATAAGACTATGTAAGAGACATGCAGAAAATAGGAACATGAGTGATAAAAACTTTGGATTGTATAAGAGAAGCCTGAAGGGATTGTTTTTTTTTCTAGAAAAGAAGATCAATGTGCAGACATGACAACTGTTTTCACTGTTTAAACAGATTGATACAACAACTAGAGTGGTGATCATTATTCTGTGTAACTGGGTGATAGGATAGGAACTAATCAGCTTAACTAGCAAAAAAGACAGATGTGAACTGGAAGAGGCTGCTTTGGGAATTTGTTGGATCATTGTCTTTGGACAGAATTACAGATAGTTCAAGACAGTGCCTAATAGAGAGGTTTTCCTGGTAATTGGTTATACCTATGAGGGATCAGAGGAAGGTGTTGGGTAACATGACTTACAGATTGTCATCCAGCCCCATTTTTGAATGATTTTGTTGATTAGCATTACCTCATGGGGATATTCTGTTGAGAAGGAGATCTTTACATATAAGCTAACAGCCTTCTGAGGACACAAGGGGTGATGGACTGAGCAGGAGAAGGTGCTAGCAGGTGAAGACCTTGCGCATAACATCTCATGGTACCTGGTGTTTGGAATGGCTGGCTGAACAAAGGCATCAGTCTGCAGTCTTCTTGTCTGTCCATCCCAAGACTGGCACATTCTCTGAGAAGAGAGAAATTGCTTTGACTCTGCAAATTCTACATTTTAACTGGGACAGTGTTCTTGCTCGGGTTTTAAATTAAGTGACTATACTTGGGCTGTGTGGAAGGAAGCAATTTTTTATCACAGAAAGTAATCCTTACCAATCTCCTCAGCTAAAGATACTCAGAAATTAAATAAAAAGTTCCATCAGCAGACTGATATTGCCAGTTGCTAGCAGGAATGCCTGCAAGGAGAAATATATTCTTTACCTGGTATGTTTTTACAACCTGTGCTGAACTGCATCACCTCCTATCTTTTGAGTCTGTGAGAATGTATAGCAGTTTTCATTCCCTTTGAGGAGGCCTCCTTACCAGATAGGTAGTGCCAGATACGTAGGGATACCCCAGATACCTAATAATGGGGAAAGAAAATATTAATTCAGAAGTAACGGTGGCAGACAGTTGGTTTTAAGGTTGTCAAAGCCTGAGGACAGTATTTGATGACAATTACTTATCTGAGACTGCAGTCCTGCCTTACATCAAGTCTGATAAAGTGGCCTTTGCTGCTGCCTGGGAGAGTGATGAATTCCTGTCCAAAATGCAGAGCTTGGGCTCCTTAGCGCCCAGATCAAGCCAAAGTTCAGTACCATGGGGTATATCTGCCTTACATGCTGGGTCAGAGATGACTTGTGAATACTGTTGGTTAGACAGCACAGAAAGTCAGTTTTGGGGCTGAAGTGTTGCAAGCTCATAAACCTGAAATGTCTGAACATTGTTGCCTGCAAGGTAAAAGTGAATAGGAGCAAGTTATCTTACAATTCCTTTTCTTTGAGATCATCTGTGCATAGCCATAAAATCTCTTTGCATGTGTCCTGGATTTATGTGCGGAGAATATGAACTACTTCAGCTCCTACTGTATTTTGTTTGAGGGTAGGAGGTGATTTAGCCAGTCAAGCCAGTGAGTATTCCCTTTCATCCTTATCATTGTAGGGTGCTTTTTGAACTAAGGTTGTAATCCTATGATCCTTTGGTGAAAACTTTGTGCTCTTTCCTTCTATACAAGACTGAGAGGCTGAATGTTGATTTGGTACCTTTTAATTAACAAACCATTTCTGGCAGAAAAGTTTGAGTAAATTTGATATGTGAACATGTCTTAAAGTTACTTTCAGGGCTAGACCTGTACTTTTTCACACTGGTCATAGGTTTCTCTCCAGACAAATAGACTAAGAGTTCGGTTTACTGTCCACAGATAAAAGCAGAAAGAATTCCTTTGCCATTACTGAGAGTTTGGCTTGGTTCCTTGATAGTGAATTTTTAAAAAGAAAATCATCACTTGATGATCATCTTTTCTGTATTGTGAATCAATCCGATGGAGGCTGCTGTGTGAATAAATATTACAATAATACTGAATACAAGTAAGCTCTGAGAGTACAACAAAACAAAGTAAGACCTGAGGGCATATGAAAAAAAGATTACTTCTTACTTTACTGTAGATTTTTATGTTATTTTATTTTTTGTGTTGAACAAATACAGTTATATGTATCCCAACTTCTGGAGCAGGTAGAGGATCCATCTGTAACTGAACTCCAATAACTACTTGGTTTAGATGGTCTAAAAATCACCAGATAAAGCAACAGATAAAAATACTTATCCAAGGAGTAGCTTAAAATTATCTATACTGTCTAGACTCCTTAATGTTTTGATTTCA
This sequence comes from Calidris pugnax, assembly GCF_001431845.1. Taxonomy (NCBI): domain Eukaryota; kingdom Metazoa; phylum Chordata; class Aves; order Charadriiformes; family Scolopacidae; genus Calidris; species Calidris pugnax. The sequence continues at coordinate 15,196,011 of NW_015094510.1, read as the reverse complement.
GACAAGTCTTTTTTAGTGCAGATTTGCCTTTAGGTTGTGATGACACACAACTTTACAATACATTTTCCAGCTTTTGCTGAATGGGAAATCCTGTGATCTCCTAAAAACCCACATAATCTGCACAGCAGGCTCTTTGAAACTGTCCTGAAGTTCTTGCTTGAGTTTTTACTGGGGTCAAAGATTTTTTGAAATTAGAAGGTATCATCAGAAAAACTCTTCAGCATGTGCAGAAACATGTTCTCTGCTCAGGAGAATACTGAAGTGCGTACTTTAAATTAAGTAGGTGTATTGACAATCCCTGCTTCAGCGGGACATCAGATTATGCTTGATGTTAAGGAAATGACATAAGCTTGTGTTCAGTAGGTCTGTTTTGATGTAGGACTTATGGAAGGACTTCAGGATTTGATTGCATGTGAAGCCCATCATTTTGGGAGAGCTGGGAACAGCCTCTCCTCTTTTTAATCATGTTTGCAAACACAGAAGCCCAAGCCCATCATGCTGAGCCTGAGGCACCTTACTGAGGGCTATCACAGGAGGATGGTCCCCCTGTGGACCTTTCCAGTCAGAAAGTGGTGGCATCCATTTAAGAGGTGACTATCCCTTCAGAGGGTCTAACTCTTACAAATTTGGATGGCTGAATCTCACCCTTTGTAGTAGAAGACAAATAACATCTAGTAAATGATCAACCCCTGTGCTGGCATAAAGGACAGCAGAACATGGCAGATCCTCACAGAAGAACTTTCATTCAAGAAAATCAAATATCTGCCACTTCTTGCAGCCCACTCTGTTGCCACGTCCCAGGGCTGAGATGTTAAGTATCAACAGCAATAAAGGCCGGGGAAGTTTGCAGTCTTAAGAATATGATTTGTAATGCAGCCTGGGAGTTAATAAAGAGGCTGGAAACCACAGATCCATTATTTTTTTGAAAATCTTACGCTTCCCAAACAAGCTCCCAACTTCATAGGAAATGGGTCATGAATTTGACTTCCTCAAGGCTGGTATTACAGGCTAATTGTTTTTCAGTGCCAATGACCTAATTGCAAGCTTTTAGCAATAGGCCATAAGATGGCACTAAACATGATGAGCCTATGATGCCTCTAGGCTACACTACATTTGCATGGTCCCTTGGCTGCATGTCAGTTGGCCAACATGCCCACAAGCCATGTTGCTGTATTAGGGTGGTACTAAGCTCAGTCTGAAAGGCACAATCTCTCAGAAGGTCCTACTAGTCTGGGCTCTGTGCCTTTGTCAAATGTAGCTGTACGGCTTCTAGACAGCTTGGAGTGCAAGCAGCATTCATCTGAGTGTGGGTAGAGCCTACCAACACGTAACAACTGGAGAGTCCATAGGCTGTATCCTGCTGCTTTGGAGTAGGGGTGGATGGGACAGCTGCTGTACCTCCATTTTGTGATGTAGAGTTTGAGAGTGTGAGGGTCCCTTTTAACTAACTCTACTCCCACCACAAAACCACGCCTGTGGACCTCTGTGAAATAATAGCAGGACTGTCACAAAGTCCTGGAGACCTAATGGGGGATCTGTCATGTTACAGTTTTTTAGGATAAAGCCCTTCTGAATTTAAATGTTTTGCTTCATTCTACAAAACAGAAATCCAACATTTCTCACAGTCCCGTATGGGAACATGGAAAATAAAGCATCTACAAAATGCTTAAACAAGGAAAGGGACCAACAGTAGACAGAGGAAAGGAAGAACAAGTCCATGAGAAGCAACAGGAGTTTCTCACTCCTGATAACTGTGCAAACCCCTAGTCCACATGAAAATTTTTCCTGACAGCCTGTAAAGTTGATGGCTGGTGTTTGAATCCTGATGAAGGGTGAGCTGCAGAGTAGGAGTGAAATTGAAAGACATTAAAAAGAAATTAGAAAGAAATTAACAGATTTAGATGAAACAAACAGGTACTGACAAACACTGCCACATCTCTTCCTTGGATAAAAATGGATGAACATGAGGAAGCATGCTGCAGCAATAGGAAATTATCCCATAGAGAGATAATACGGAATGACTTCATTAAACTGTTAAAACTGACATGAGATTAAACCTGAAATTGTTCAATTAAATAGTGAATTGCTGTATTTTTAATAACTAAAGATGAGGAACATTAATGAAAATATTTGCCTCTAAAGGGAATCTTTCACATTAATGAAAACATTTTAGCATACAGAACAGCTTATGTTCTAAAAAGCTCCAAATGATTTTCAAATATTGCATTTTCCTCCTTTACCTTCAGCCCTTTGCCTTTCTTTCCTTTCGTTCACCCATTTGATGTAATTTGTGTCATTCTTCTTTCTTGCTTCTTCCTCTGGGTCCTTCTGGGTGGTTGGTTGTCCTCTGACTCAGATGTGCCTGTGCTCCCCTGTGCACGGAAAGCAGAGCTTAGGAGGACGAACAGCCTGGAATTTAGGGACTAGCCCTAGTGATAGTTTACTGGTGTCAGTTTACATCACCATAAATTTTGGCTTGTGCACTGGTGCTTTGGGGCATATCCTACCAAATCATAAAGTAGAACCACTTTCCTGGCTAAACTCTCTCAGTTTCGGTGTTTAAGGCTGTTTCATTAATGGTGCAACAGGTAACGACACTGTTGTCTGAGCTGTCAGAATTTGGGCATTAGGGAAACTGAAGAAAGCATTCTATAAATTATTTTTTTTCTATTTTCCCCACTCTTGGTTGAAATATTATTGAAATATTCCAATAACCTTTAGCAAATGCTTACTCACCATCTCTTAACTGTTTATTTGTAGGGTTGTAAATGCCTACATTTCCATTTGCAGTGTTTCTGTCCTCTCTCTCTGTCTCTCTCTCTCGTCTTTGAAAAATCTACTAACGCAGTTTTGAAATGTATCCTTTAAAATATATTTGGAATGTCTTTTACTTTCAGTTTTACCTTCATTCTCTCTTCTATGTCTTTTCCATCCTTTTAAAAAACAATAATTTTGTACTCTTCCAGCTTGCTGATGGATTTGTTTTTTTCTTCAGAAGCTATCTCAGAGTTGTATAATGAAGCTCAAATGAATTAATTTCAAACCCTTCCATCATTCCCCCTTGGAATCTTATGACTTATCCACTTCTAAAACATCTGAATCTAAGATGGGAGAAGGTTCCCAAACAGTAATTGATCTAAATGTGGCCTCCTCCCTAATTTCTGTGTTTGTGCTTGTCTCTGCCTCATACAGTTTACATGAGCGACATTACACAAGGGTAATATATCTGGAAACAAAAGGCAAATTTTTCTTCACAAAAATTTAATATTGTACTCCGCACCTTCTGTACTTTCTGTAATACCTAAATTAACATCTAATTTAAATTACACAGAAATCAGTGAAATCTAGGACTAAACCCCCTGTACTTGCTAAAACAATGACAATGCAAGTTCTTTCTTCCTACTATTGAGGCAATAAAAGTAATAACGATGGATTATTTTGCAGTGCTTTGCAGATACGCAGTGTGCATAAAGTATTATAGCTATTGGTTTTGCTGTTTTTTTGAATACAGATAACAAGCTGTCATTCTTCTTAGCATCCTCCTTACTTTAAAAAAGAGAAATATTTGTGGAAGACTTGAAGCATTCTGAAATGCACATGGGAAAAGTTCACTGTCTCCCAGTTTTTAAGTATGAATCTATAAATCAAGGAAAAAATGCTGAGTTTCAAAATGTAGTAAGAAAGAAAAAGGACGAGGGTGAAAAATTTTCTTTTTTACTGGTGGACTGTTTGTCTTCTAATTTCTGAAATAGCTCTGGAAGTCTGAAGATTTTCTTTTCAATCAGCAGTTCATCGTCCTCCCAACAATGAGTGTAAAAGTGACATATTTTCATAGAATGGTTAGAGCTGGAAGGGACCTTACAGATCACCAAGTTCCAACCCCCCTGCCATGGGCAGGGACACCTCCCACTAGAGCAGGTTGCCCAAAGCCCCATCCAGCCTGGCCTTCAACACTTCCAGGGATGGGGCATCCACGACTTCCCTGGGCAACCTCTTCCAGTGTCTTACCACCCTCACAGTAAAGAATTTCTTTCTGACATCTAATCTAAATCTATCCTCTACCAGTTTAAAACCATTACCCCTTGTCCTGTCACTACAATCCCTGACAAAGAGTCCCTCTTCAGCTTTCCTGTAGGCTCCCTTCAGATATTGGTAGGCTGCTATATAGCCTCCCCGGAGCTTTCTCTTCTCCAGGCTGAAAAGGAAGAAGAGAGAGAATGGAAGCCGCCTGGGAGAGGTTTTCATTGCTGTTCAACAGCCACCAAGCCTGAGCTGACACCTCTCTGCCAAAGCTGAACTTTCAAGCCTGGTGCAGCTCACAGTGGAAAGGAAAGAGAAGTTATCAGGCTGGTCATGGGATTTGCAAATAAAGACCTTTAAACTGATTTAGCTTATTAGGCAGACAGTGGAGAATGTGAAGTGCAACTTTAATTTATTTCTTAGAGGTTATTTTTTGCTGCTCAGCAATGTATGTCCATGTCATATGTGTTTCAGCAAGGTCTTCATCATGCATCCACTGGGAGACTTCCAGTGTTTTAATCTAAAGGTAATTTGCTTGATCCTTGCCTATTATTAATGCTCTAGTTTATCACAAGTGTCAGAGTTTGTTGTGTGTTGTTCCTAGCAGTTCAGGACCTTAGAAGAGAGCAGAATGATTACCCTATACCCCATGATGCTTTCTTTTTTTAAGGAAAGCAGAAGCGTCTTTTTGTTTGTCATTCAGATGTGATCTCTGCACGAGTTGGGATGTATCTGCGTGTCTGTGGTTTTATATGTGCTCTTCCTTCGCTCAGCCAGTGACCTATATGAGATAAGACACAGCATACTGAGTACAAGAGATGAAGCTTTGGGTCTTTACCATATAGGTCTTCATCATCAGTCCTTGGCTGCCCACATATGTTAATTATGAACAGTGATAGCCCTGAGCTCTATGGGATGCCCTCAAATCCCTCTATTCATAGGGGTTATGAATCGTTATCTGCTTCCTTCCCTTTGAGATCACTTGGGAAGGGAAGAGCAGGATCAGTCAAATGAACCTGGTCTTCTCCTTCCAGGCAGTTCAGTCAGCTTAGTAGACAGTGATGTAGGCTGCTGCCAACTCTGATACTGTTCACCATGGCAAGTTCAAGTTTAGCTGAAACCTGGAATGTAGCTTGTTCAAAAAAGTTTCCTCTTACTGAAGAGAACACTTTCTACCAGGGTGTACAGCTTAAGTACATCACAACTTTACGTCTGGTTTTTTCCAAAATACCCTAGTATGCATCTGCCTTCCATCTTTTCCCCAAGAGAAAGTCACAGAAGAATCTTCCTGGTAATTTGGGAACAAACACATCAATCCATCTGTCAGCAACTCTGAAAGAGAAAGAATAGCATGAAGTGTTGAAAATAGGGTGATACACAAGGCATTCCACACCGGTACTGTTTTTAAGTATTTTGTAGTAAATAGGACAAAGAAGTTCCAAAGTCAGATATCTGGCTCATACAGGTCTGAAAAATATTCAGGAGAATATCAGTAGCTATGGAAATGGGCTCAAGGGAAGCTTGCAAGTCTGGTGGAAAAGCATTCAGAGAACAGACTAGCAGGCAGGAGGTCTGCAGTCTTTCAAAGGACTAACAAAAGTGTATCCAAGCTTTTGTGCTTTGCACGTTGCTATTGTGCAGCAATAAAACACACCAGGAAATGTTCGGATATGACTTTCAAAGACATTTTGCATGAACTGGTAGGTATGCTGAGATTGCTAAAGCCTAGAGACATGACAGAAGGTGACAACCCATAGGAAAATGTGTAGTAGTTGTACCCCTTTAGATTATCAGCTTCTAAGAAGTTTCTTAGTGAACACACAAAGGGAATCTGTGGTTTGGGCCTTTGGGATTCAGGCAGGTGGATCCTGCTGGGACTTTTTTGTCGCCAATATGCAGCGGCATGCGGTGACATGCTCTTTGGTCTTGACACCCTGTTGGAATAAAAGACCATACATGACAGCCTGTTTTGAAGGGACACTTTGACTGAAAGTATCGGAGTGAGCTGTGGTGGTCAGAGAGACAGAGCCCGGAACACACACTAGGAATATTCATCCTTAGATGGTAGAGGACCTGGTGGTGATTCCTGTAGAGCAAGTAGTATCCTCTGAAAGATGCAGGCACTGGAAAGAGAAAGCTGCTAGTGGCTTATTTAAGTAATTGACTCCTGGAGTTTTCTGGTGGAAGGATACTGGACAGCAGGGTATCTTTCCTTAGTTTCACAATATTGATAAACTGTCAAAGCCAGTTCCCTGCAGAGTCCACAGCATGGTGCTGATAACGATTTGACATGAACAGAACTTCTACAATCTGGGAATCCCCAGGACCTCTAGGAACTCAAATGTAGGGACTCCATCTGTGAATTTAATCTATAATTATACAGAAAGTAAATGGTAACAGCTTTATTACCGTAAGAAACTGCTTCTCTGTTTCGACTTATCAGGCAGCTATGGCTGGGATCCAATGTGACACCAGTAAATAAACACTAAGGCATGTCCATAGCGTCCAAAGCTTCTAATATTTAATTTAAACTTTATCTCCTAACCTGGATCAGATTCCGCAAAGCACCATCCTGACAGAACAGTTCTGCTGGATCAGTGTCATGCAGGGCACAAGGGAGGAAGCTGGGGTAGCTCCAAAGATGATGCAAAGATTAGGAAACCATGTTTTATTAACTCTGCTGGGCATGAAACTGCTGTGTTTCTTAAACTTTTTGGCTACAGTGGAGGAGGAGATCTCATGGGATTTTTCCGGATCAGAAGTGACAATACCTTCCTCTGGTTAGAAAAGAAAAATTGCAGAGTTTTCAGAGGAAAATGTGAGAGCATCTGAGGACACGCAGCAAGCTCTGGTTTTCCCTCAGATGCAAAAGCAAATGACATTTGTCCTTAACATCAATGTGGCTGTACACAGCAAAGAGTCAAATATGTTGGAGATCCTGCGTTTCCCTTTTTCAGTGAAAAATGGGTACCATGTCATCTGCCGATTACTGTGGAACCAAACTGTGCTTTCTTGCTCTGAAGGGACAAGGACAGTCCCCATTGCCTTTTAGAGGCACACTTTCTCCTTGAGAAGCTTGGATGTTCTGCGGGGATGGTGTGTGCTCTGAACATCTCAGAGGCCTTTGTGAATAAAGAGGGGCGGTTAACTTAGGTTTGGATTAATTGGAGATTTCAGTACAGCTGCTGCTCTCCCAGGCTGGCTGCATTCACTCCACGGGGATTTTGGAGAAGTTTTGAAGAACTTTTTATGAAACTAATTGGCCAAAAGATTTCCAGATCCTCTCTGGAAATATTTGGGCTCCTTTGACAATAGAAATACCATGTCCTTTTCCTCCTCAGTGGCTCTGTTTGTACAGACAGCTCACCCAAGAAGTAGTTATTTACACTGCATTGCCACACAATTTAAAACTCACCCCAGGATTGGCTCTGGCAGTGTTCAGGCTCAGCAGTTGTTTGAAGCCCGAGAGAGGTCAGATTTGGCCTGCTACCTTCCCACCGCGAGGGAGAAATGTCAAAGGGTGTCTTTCAGAGTGGGGTTCATGTGTTTAGAACTCATGTCACATAGAAATCTGTGACTGGAAAGATAATGGCCAAGGGAGGTGATGCAAAGGAGGGATGTAAACAGAGAATCAGCGTGAGGCCAGACCCTGCTGGTAGAGATAGGAGGGTCTACGTGTAGATCCTGCACATTGAGTCTATAGACACATAGCTTCCACTGGCTGAGATGAGGGTCAGGAAGTTGCTTTTTTTCCTGGGCAGAAGGGGTTGGAAAGTGGCAGGAAGAGACAGTGAATGTGGTCAGTGACACTGGCCGGATGTGGAGTCTGATATGAACTTTTATTGCATACATTTTATTGCTTTTCTTAACATTTCCCAGCTTTCTCCTAGTTACTTCGTTGCCTTTGTTCTTTCATTCTGCTTCATGCTTTGTGTGTATGTGTGTATGTATTTGTGTTAGGTTTCATGCATGAACTGCAGACTGCTCAAGTTGAATGAGAAAAATCCCACCTACGTCTCATTTAAATAAAAAAAACAGCACCTAAAGTCCTTAATTGATAACGTGTGTTATCAAAGCCCCTACTCAGTTGTGTAACTCTAAATGTTCCTTTTATCCACATGTAATTTTCTCTAGGTACTTGCTTGTTTACTTCTGACCAGTTCTACCCATGTCAGGTCCGCACAAAGCAGCAGGTTCATCAAATGATGTCCCTTTCTTTTCTGCTTAACTCCACAGATTGGGGGTCACAAGTCTCACTGGAGGATGGAGGTCTCTCCCTCTGCCCAAGAAGTCCTGAGCCCTCTCTGCTCCCTGTGCACCAGCCCTATGCCAAGCATCAAGCAAAGGGGTTGTGGGACACCTCAGAGTCATTGGGGTTTGCATAGCTCTGAGAAAACTGTGAGAAGGAGACAGAGTCCTTGGCTCTGTCTGGGGAGGATGGATCCTGGATGTGCCTGTCCCTCTTCCACAAGCACCTCAGGACAAAAAGTACTAAAGAAACTTACTGGCAAAGGGAGCGCAACCCAGATTTCAACTTGTCAAGAGTAAGTCAAGCCAGCAAATCTCTCCTCCCTGGTTCAGCTGAAGTTGGAATGATTCCAGTTAAAGTGCTTCATAATTTAATTACAATAAGCATGTAAACTGACCAAGTCCTGGGTTGAACAAGACCATTTAATTCAGTCTCTGGGTTCAATGTGGGAAGAGTAGGAGTAGACAAGCACAGGTATGAATGTGATGCGAATGCTGAATTGTGAAAATTGCAGCTGATGAAAGCTCTCCCCAAAAACTTGAGCAGGTGATGGCCTGAATCATACTTGAAATGGGAAATCCATATTAGCACTGGGACAAACAGGATACATCAATCTCTTTTCCCCAGCCTTCGGTGATTCTGCAGATTCTCAGAAGACTTCTATGACTTTTGTTGTTCATAAATTCAATGTTTTTTCCTCCTTTAAAGACATTCATAGAGAAAAGCACTGTTTAGTTCAGCCACTGTCTTTTCCTTGCTGGCCAGAGCTGTCAAACATTATGAAAATAGATATAGATTTACATTTTGTGGGACGAAGTGTAAGACAAATTCAGAGCTTTCAATGAAATAAAAAAAAACATTAAAAAAATCACTGGTGGGAAAACCATGATCACCCTCTCTTTTGATGGTGATTAGAAGTAGCTGTTAGAAATCCTAGAGAAATGAATATTTTTTTCTAGTCTACAGACAGATTTTTTTTTGCTGCACATTGGTGAAAATATGACACTGAAGACTCATGACAACATTCAAGTGCATCTGATATTTATGGACTGTTTAGCAATGCCTGTGGTGAGACTGGCACCTTTTAATGCGGTGAATCTGAAGATATATAAAAGTAATACACATTAAGCCCTCCAGCATAACATGAGCGTTCATTTTCATGGAGCAATTCTGTAATTTCTGGATGAACCGCAGCAAACCGTTTAGAGTAGTAAATACAAAAATTGCTACATAATATTTATGTCTAATTTTATGTACTGTTAGGACTGAGTTTTTAAAAAAATTAAACAGCAAAAGAGTTTTTTTCCCTTTGTGGGGAAATTTTCAGGACTAATGTTGCATTTTTCAGGCTGAGTCCTTTTGGTATTTGGTTTTAGGAATTTTTCTCCATGCGTTGTCAGTTCCCATAATCCTATTTCCTTCTACAGCAAAAACCACAATTGAAATGAATTAAATGAAAGAGTTTCTACATTCAAGTCAATGCTATTTTACATCCTTTTAAGATACAGTTGTTAATACTGAAATAATTTAAATTTAGCAAAACGTATTCAAATGGGCTGGTGTTCAGTGAACTTTTCATTCTTTGTGCCAGTTTAAATATCACCCTTATCACTTTACATATAATAGTTACAAATGAGATAATGTTGTATATTAATATTTGAACATCCTTTTCAATATTTATATTTGCTTTATTTTACTGGCCCTGAAATTTCAGAGGGTGCTTTGTAACTCTTATCTCTGTTGTCTGCTGCTTATCTCTATATTTGCACATTTTCTGCTTCGGTGTTAGAGATGAGGGAGTCAGCCTGAAAAGCCTGTGTGCTGAAGACACACTCTTGCATCAAACTTCTAACCTCCACAAACCACCAGGAAAATCATTGCCAGCCATGAATAAATAAAATGCTAAAACTTGTACTGGATTTTTTCTAAGACAAGTGATTGCAGTTAGGATTCTAACTGCATATTTAAATACCCAAATAACTTACCCAGATTTCAGAAGCAGGTATGATAACCTATTAACATTAACAACCGAAGCTACTGGAAGTAACTGGGGCACTTCTCTGCAGTATGTCAGTGCTGTCTACAGAAAGCAAGACATTATCTTGTTGTACCCCAGAAGACCGTGTGACTGCAGTACAAGGACACATCTACCTGCCTTGGCTTTTTGGAGCTCTCTGTAGTAGTTCTTTGGCAACGGGTACAAAGTCAGCGTCTTCCCCACACCTATTGTCTTTGTGCAAGTGCTTCAGAAATGGTGACTCCCAAAAAAAGGACTGCACTTGCTTAATTTCTTGGGGGTATCCTAAAACAATCATCTGACTCAGATGATGTTAAATGATATTGCTCAATGAGATAATGTTAAATGACATCCACAAGAGAAAGGAATTTGGTATGGCAAATAGAACAAAAGGAAATTACTCATTTCAAAAGTGTGAAAATTTCTCTAATAGAATCTACCTTGTAATTTCTCCCTCTTTCAAATGGAAAGAGGTGAGCAGTCCCCAGGGTGACCTAAGGTTTGTGTGTGAGGGAAGCAGTTTGGCTGGGGATATACCCTACCCATGCATACCTTGGATGAGGTGGCTTATTCTTGCCTATTTTTCTTCATCAGTTCCAGGGATGGAACTGGTGACTAGCTGAAATTTAGACATCTCATTTTTAAGCTACCATAAGCTAGATGATAGGTATTTTGATGTCTTTCTCACCTTCATCAGTTCCAGGGATGGAACTGGTGACTAGCTGAAATTTAGACATCTCATTTTTAAGCTACCATAAGCTAGATGATAGGTATTTTGATGTCTGTTTATATCTTTCTCACTGATAAAATGCAGTATTACAATAAAATTATTTTCTTTGCTGCATCTTCCTTTTTTTGCACACTGAGATGAAGCGGGTAGGCACTACATTCCATGCAGTCCTTTTATTAAACTTATTATCAGAACTGATCTTATATTTTTAGCATGAAGAAATATTCCCCTCATAAAAAGTCTTTGAGTGAAACACCGAATGCTGTAGAGCTCAGCGATAAGTTTTATTTACCATTCTCCTTGAAATGATGTTGATGAAAACTTGGGTAAAAATACCTTAGAACAGGAAATGCCACAGCATAATAGTGAATACTGCAGAATGGGAAATGAATCTGCCTTGAATCTAGTGACAGAAACAGCTTTGAGCAAGGTATAAATGCGATTGTTTTGCATACCATTTACCACCCCACCTCTTCTGTCACAGTCCTAGAAATACCTACACCTCTATGCATAGTGACACTTCTTTCCTCCTTAGTTTCTACTCTCTCGTCCTCATTCATTCATGTTGTCAAGGTGGTTTTATATTCATGTATACATGCACACACTCGGACCCCCAGCTAGTTATTTAAGTGTAGCCCTCATCCTAATTACAGTAGGAAAAATAGCTATAGGAACACTTCACATAGGTGTTGAGGATGTAAAACATCTTTGTTGCAAGAATTTTGGATGCATCCCTGCCCTACAGTGTCAAAGCTGAGAGGTGACAGTTCAGTGAATCGCTAATTGCACACTTGGTTTTAAGCACCTGAAAGTTCCATCAGAAACACAGGCACAGTGTAGGTCCAGTAACCCAAGTCTGTGCCCTGGGGGGCAGCGGTTCTCTGCTGCTGTAAATACAGAGAAAATCCACTAAGTTACTGAGCTGTAGTGATTATCACCACTGGGCCATAAAGGAGTTGTGGGGAGTTTGGGTATTGAGGTCAATGGGAACAGCAAAAAGAAGCAAACTGTTTTGGAAAGAAAGGGCTTGACTTGCACTCCCACATGCGGGTGAAGCAACCTATGGTTGGGAGGCTCCATAAATCACTTTGCCCTTGCATCCTATTCACTATACTGTGCAACTTTAATCTTATGTTTATGGCCCAAAGCTGTTTATTTCAGTTGATTATCTCAGAAACCTGAAGGCTCTTTCCAAGTCAGCTTTCTGAGCTTGTTCTGCCTCTAGTCAGAGCCTCCTGGTATTCATCAGCGAGAGTTTGTTAAAGCAAATGAAAACTGTGGTTGCAGTGAGCTGGGGGCAGACCATATCCCATGGGGGTCCAAGGAGGAGACCTCTTTTTCTACAACTCCTAGCATCTCCTGTGGGCTCTTGGAAATTTCAGGCTGGTTTGGGGACAGAGGTGAAGGGGAGATGGTTGACATGTTGAACTTCTCTCCATGGTGTGTCAGTAGCAGGCCATGTGGGCTGGAACATGGTCTCTGCTGTGGCTTGCTTTCAGTAATAAAGCTCCTGTTGTCAGTGGCTTTCCAGGGATGCCCTGGGCAGTGGGAAGGGGTCCTTTGGCATGCAGAGAGCAGAGGTGTGGGATGGCTTTGGGTCTAAATGGAATACGCAGACAAACTCATTCTGTTGCAACACCACAGGCTTTTGGAGGGGTGTGTTAATTATAACATACCTTAATCATAGAAATCAGGTGTTGAAAAAAAGGAATTTCTCATATGTAAGTCTGGGAGGTTTCTTTTCCAAATCTCAAGGACAGAATTTCCTTCAAAACATTAGTTTTTTGTTTGTTTCTTTTTCAGTGTTCAGCCTTGTGTGCTCTTGAACAAGTTTGACCCATTTTTTCACACTAAAATGAGCAGGAGAAATAATTGGCAGAGAACAATTCCTTTGTTATACTTCTGTCTTTCTTCTGCTTGAGAGTTGTCTTTGCACAAATTATAATATTAATAGATCTGTTCCTTCTAAGTCTAGATGAATGTGTGTACAAATACATTTTACCCTTTAATAGCTTCCAGTCTAATTATGGCTACCAAGCCAAGACTTTGCCATTAGATTTTGGGGAAACTTGTCCTCAGTGAAATAACTATTTTCATAAAGGATATATTTATAATATATTTAAAATATTTTTATGACTGAGTTTAGAAATATTTGATATTTTTAAAAAAAGAGCATTTCTGGAGGTGCACAGCAATTCATACACACCGTCTTGATGTTTAGTCACACAGGTATGTGAATAAGTTTCCAATTAACACATTTTTTTATTTAACAAACAGACTTTCTTTGATTTGGAGTGGCTCCTTATCTCTTCATCCTACAATAAATACAGGATTTAGCTTACAATTAATATAGTTATTTTTTCCAGGAATTAAACATTAGTCTTACAATCACAGGAATAGCAAAGTAATAAAATACACATTTAAGAAACATGCAGGTTTACAGTAAAATAGACTTAGCAAAACTAACCCCCCCATCTTCTTGAAAAGACACGTCTTCTCTTATTCACTGCAGAGTGATTTTGACCATGGACTTTCAAAGTCAGCAATGAAATGGCAGTCCCGAGTTTAAGGCATTTTTCACCAGATATGTCAAAAATTGAGAGCCTGAAAATATCAGCTATTTTAATGCTATTTGTGTGGTGAAAGAGGCAGCAATGATGGTACCAGGAATAGACCAACCAGCCTGGGGTGACGTATTGTCCACAGTTCAGTGAGAACTCCTGCAATATGAGTGGTCAAGCTGAGTCAGACCAAAGGCTCACCTAGCTTGGTATCCCATTTCTGACAGAAGACAAAAGCAGATGCCTAGAGGAGACCGTATGGACAGTGCAACGTATATGGCCTCCCCTGAGTGCTCTCCCAACCACCAACAATTTGTGACTTGGAATGTTATCCTAAATCAGCTCTGCTTTCGAAATGGTCCCATGAGCAGGACTAAGGTGACTGTGTTGTCTGGGTTTGAAGAATACAAACATCAATATAAAAATATAGCTGGGAAGAAATTCTACATTTCTTGCTGTTCAAAGTAAGATTTTCCCTTACTCTTCTAGGCTAAAGAATTCTCTGTTGGCAGTCATTTACACATACCTATCAGACAATAAGTAGGGGATATACAATAAATGGTTGAACCTGATGAGACAGTGGTCTAGCAAGTTTTTGGTTTTTTTTTTGTTTTGGTTTTTTTTTTTTTTTTTTTTGTTTGTTTTTTTGTTTGTTTGTTT
>NW_015094510.1:15064672-15181628 GCF_001431845.1 Calidris pugnax | reverse complement strand
TTTTTTTTTTTTTTTTTTTTTTTTTTTATGGAGAAGACCCAGCTCTAATCTGCTTCTACAATCTGGTTGTCCTGTAGAGAGTGAATTGTATATCATTCGGTGTCACTGGCTTTGTCTCATCCATGAGGAATTTAATTCACACACCCTGAGGTTGCTGTGTGATGTTGATCAGCATGAGATTCGCTTCCAAGCATGTTCCTGTTCCCAAATAAAATACTGAAGTAGATACACATGGCTTTTGCTGGTGTTCCAAAAAAGTTCTATCATCCATAGTAGAAAAATTGCCTGGCATCCAGTATGGTGTTCTACATACCCTAATCCAAGCAATATGTTATCATAAGTAATATTGTCTTGCTTTGAGCATTCTGAAGGATTCATAAAATAATCAAACGCAGTTTTGACTCTTCCTTTTTTTTGGGTCATTATGTTTCTTGAATGTTGTGGATGTTAGATATTCTGAGGCAGAATATGCAAAACTCATAAAGGACATATCCAAGCTGAAGCTTGGAAATGTCAGTTTTGGCAATGACAGTGATGTGCTTAGAAACATTGCCAATATTCAATGAATTTCTTTTACTTAAGGGCAAATTAATTCACTTGGGGAAACAAAGGGGATCTGGGAAAATCTGCTGATCTCATCTAAAATGAAAGGACAATTCAACAGTTTTCTATTGTAATTTTTAAAGACTTCTAGATAGAAACTCTTTTACTTTCAGTCTTGACTGGACTTCTTACATTGGTTTAAACTTCTTCCTTCTGTCCTGAACAGTTTATCTGCTTCCACTGCCCTGGCTTCCAACATCCATTCAGCCTGGACTGAGAGACTGCAGGATAGGTAAGTTTGAATTTGCAAGATTTTAAAACCACAGCCAGCAACAGGCTGAGAACCCACAAAATCAGGTCAGGGTTGGTTTAAGTCTCCCTTGACATATGGGCAAGCCCATGTTTCATCATTCTCAGGATAAAACTACCCCTGGTTGACAACTACTCCCTCCTTACAACTTTGTCTCCACAATCAGGAGCAAACCCCCAGCCTGTTTTTTTCAGGACTTGGCAGTATCATTCAAGGCTTTTGCCACTCCTGGCAGGCTGCTGGCCTCAGTAGTCCATACCTTTAGTACGAAACTTATTAAAGCTCATGTATAGTTTCTTTCAGGACAGAAAAATAGAGTTTTGGAAAGAAAAATAATTTTATGAGATACAAGGCAGAAGAGAAAGTGCCAACTCAGTGCTCAGGGATGGTTCCTGGCCCTTGTGCATGGCTCTGAGGCAAGATGGGGATTGATGAGAAAAGGTGATTTTATTGATTTTTTCAAAGGACCAGGCTAGCAGGAGAGAAGTATGGTTGTGCTTTTGTGTACACCCATTCTCACTTGACTCAGCCATAAACATCTCCTTGTTAAAAAGTAAATTCTAATTAAAAAAATCACCAAGAAAGTCAAACAGCACAGAAAGAACATTAATCTACTGTTTCCGAACTGCTGCTGTGTATCTACCAGCATTAAATTTTGTCCACAATGGCTGTTTGAAGGGCTGCCCATTAATGTTATAAAAGATTGCTTAAGAAAAATTCAGCTGTTCTAGATGATAGTGGATTTGATTTTCAGAAGGAGCAGTTGTTGGAACAGGCGAGTGAACAGTGTCCTTGGTCTTAATTCAGAGTCTGTTCCTCATCCTATTGAAGCTGTTACAGGATTTTGCTGTTAACTTCAATGGAAAGAGGATCAGCCCTACTGGTTTTATGTGGGGGTTGGCAAGAAGATTAAAAAAAAGTAGCATCACTGGTTTGAAGGAATTATTTCACTACAAGCATTTATTTAATCTCAACAAAGTAAAACCATTGAATGCATTTCTCTTTATAGTAATGGGAAGGTATCTTCAAAAGACAAGTCAAGATAATAACATGAAAATCTTGCTGGATACTGAAGATTTGGGATGTATGTCATATTATGGTTTTCCTCCCACAATGTCTCAGTGTTCCTCAGGTGATAAATACTTGGCTTTCACTCTGTTAACCTTACTATCTTTTGCTAACACTCCTTCTTGGCTCTGCAGATACCAGCCACCATTACTCTGAAATCATCTGCTTGATTAACATTAACATGTTAAACTTACCACCGTTGGTTCCAGCCTGTGCTTTGCTTGAAGCTTGTGGCTTCTGTCCGGGATAGGAAAGGCAGCCTGCGTACTTGGAAGTTTTGCTGTGTTTTCCAGCTGCCTAGTAAGAGGAATTACATCTCTCTACAAAGCCTAATTTGCTTCTAATATGGTGGACAAAAGTGTTCAACAGAGGCTGAAAGGAAGCTTCTTTCTGAATAAGGTCTTGTAGGGACACTAGATGAATCTGATTCTTCACAGTCCTGTGGAACACATTTACCCCAAAGTCATTGTGCTTCAGGTCGATGTGAGAAACCCAGCATCTGATCTTCTCCAGATAACAGACTCCTAACACCACCCACAGCTCCTGTGCCATGTGCATCCTCCTACACATGTGGTGCATTCCTGGAAAGGGATGTTCCTGTGAGGTCTTTGGTGCATGGGACTGCCAACTCCGAGTCAGAGGGAGCAGGCAGTGTATGCAAAGGAAGCTTTGACCAACTTTTCTTTTTAGGCTATATGTCTTACCTGTAAGATCTACTGTGAAGTCTATTCTATTGAGATTTTTATAGATATTATCACTTAGTATCTGAATGTCTTCCAACAACACTTTAAGCAATATGAATAACATCTGTCGTGTTGTTTGTTCTCTCTTCCTTTCCACACTTGGGGAATGGAAATGAATGCAGTGACATGTCTTGTTCCAAAAGGGATTTTAGAGAAAAATAAACATATATTTACATGTATTTGTATGTATAGAGATGACAGAGTCAAAGTTACCTGCTTCATCTGGAAGAATCATGTGTTAGGGTTGCAATGGTCCCTACCTACTAGGGCACCTCACTTCATTACCTGACTCAGCCCCAAAAGACACTGAAAGATCCTGCATGGACAAGCTGGATAGTTGTGTTGCCATCTTGAATATAATTGCCAGTGGCAGCCTTCATCCTAAGAATTTCAGAAAGCATTTTTTTTCAGACCACTGAAGCCTCAGCAGAGAAATCAAAAGCACTACTCTGAGTGAACAGAAATTGATTTGCTCATCAATGTTGTTGAAGTGTAATGTGCAGTTGGTCTCAATGTATTATTACCTCAATTAAATCTCCCTTTTGGGGAAAAAATAGGTTATTTTTACCTTAGGCAGCATGATATAGGAACCTTGTAGCTTGGGGTGACATGGCCGGCCAGCTGAATTACCGCCTCCTCTGCTTTGCAGCCATTCAAAACGGGATCTAGGAACACAGACAATTTGTGATAACACTGGTCTGAATTTGTGAGAAAAGGAGGATTTTTTGCCTTTCTTTCTTTCCTGTCTCAACAGACAGGACTGGAAAAGATTGGCCCTTTTTTCCCTGAGCATAATAGAGGAAGATGATGGTAGGAAGACTGGACTTCACATGGAAATCTTGGGGTTATTTTGTTAATTTTAGTCCCATTCTGGTTTAACACACTTTCCAGCCAGCATGGAGGAAGGCAGGTAAGGAAAATCTGGAGGGATCTGCTAGGGCTCCTGTAGCTTTCCATACCAAGCTGGAAGGGTTTAGTGTAAATGAGGACAACCCAAGCCCTCCTAATCTGCAGAATGGACTCATCACTGGGTGGGCACCTATCACAGAAATAACACTACTCTCCAGTGTTAGATTCATCACTGTCTTTCCTCTGCCCACCACTGGCGTAGTGACAATGCTCAGGTTTGACTCCTGCTTAATCTTCTTCACCTTATCTGACCTTACCACACCTTTTGGTCGATTTGGTGACAGAAAGTGCCTCTATCTCATGGTGGGTAAAGCTGTGTCTCCCCTGCTTGTCACTGGCGTTGGGCTTATTGCTGGTGTTGGGCTCACTTGGTGTAACCAATTTATTCAGGGGCTGCGTATGGCTGCTAAGAAGGATCACAGAGTCAGGCAGCCCTTCACATTTCTGCAATGGAGGTGAAGGCTCAGTCTTCTGTGAGCACCTATTAGATGACTCTCCATCAGAAGAACTACTCAAGTCTATTATACTTTATTACACTAGATTCTCATCACTTCTCCTGAGACTTCACCCATGTCAAGTGGCTCAGAAGGTGAGAATTGATACCAGCCTTCTTTTCTCCACGGAGGAAGTCCCTCTATGAGTTACTGTGAGCTGATTTCATCTCCCAATGCTGGCTTGAATCCAGATTATGTTGGGACTAGAGGACTAGCTTTGGTTAGGTGCATGTGTCAGCTGTCTTTGGCTGGTTTCTTTCCTACTGTGCTCAGGAATAGGAGGTATTTAGTGAGAACCTGGTGCCTATGTAGCTTTCGTCAGTGCTGGTCTTCATATGATGCACGGTTCCTTGAAAACAGATGATGAAATATGAGAAATCACTGTTGAATTTTAAGTGTAAATAGGTGTAAACCAGATGCTCCTAGTGAGTGTGTGACCATCTTTTGCTTCTGGTTTAGGCAGTCTGTCTAGTCCTTACTTGTGCATCATGCCTTCTTTCTGGAGTGAGCCTCAGTGAGGCATGAAGGTCAGGTGTTCAATGTGTTTTGTTACTACAGTATGATTGTCCTGAATACTAATTCAAGTATTTCCAAAAAGGCATACCATATCACATATGTTTTGGCATTGAAAAAGATTAGCACAATCTTTTCCGAAGCGTGCATACCTTACAGTCATTTTACAAATTGGGTCTTCGAGGGTGGATTCATCACAAAACGGAAAAAACAAGTGTAAATTTTAAAGAGTTGTCTACATGCAATCATCTACTGCATCAATTCCTATGACAAGAAAGACGCAAAGGTCAGAGAAGAAAAAACAGCATCCCTTTGTTAAAGCACTACTTTGGGTCACAGAGATCACTCCTCTTACAAATGTAACCCTGTGCTTATGGCCCAATTATGCTGCTAAAAAGGTGCTTTTTCAAAGAAGAATGACGGAATTTACTTTCTTTTTTCCTACTGGGAAAAGAAGTTTGAAAAGTAGAGCACTGAAACTATTTTAATTACCAACCGTGTTTAGCTCCCTTTTCAAAGACTCATGTTTGGAAGAAGACACTTAACTATCCTGCCCAGCCATAAAGCTCAACCATGAAAGAAAGAGGTTTTGTGAATATTAAAAAACAACAAAAAAAGACTGAATGTGATTTGCACCTTGAAAAACTATTCAAGTTTTTAAAAAGTTATGGTAAAAAAGTAAGTCTGCTCGTAATGCTGGTATCTGGACACATTGTCATAAATGCAGTGAAATCATAGCATAGTGTGAGACTGATGATCTTGAAGGATAACGCTGACATAACCCACTGTAATGCAGAGCTATAGTTTATCTTAATGCAATCTGATTGCTAGGAATGAGAAGAAGCCTCATGGGAGCAATGATTTGGTTTTGTAATCTCAAGCTATGGTCTGTAAACACCAGAAACTCAATTCAGTTACCTAAAAGTCATTTGAGGCATCCAGGAATAGCCTGGCAGGCAGCGGGCTGGTGAATAGGATGCAGGAGCTGTGGAGACCTGTGACCTTCTAGGCTAGCAGCTGATGACAAGAAAAAACATCCTTGGGCACATCAAATAACGAGCAATTCGGTATCTAGGGGATAGACTGGACCTCTACCATATTCACCAAGTGTCATCTTGGTGAGAATCACACAATGGCTGTCTTTTGGGGGCAAATTCATTCTCCCAGTACCATCTGGCAGTGCTGTATATAAGGTGTATCTGGCAGGCTGTAGCCCTCAAGACTGTGTACTGTGTAGGAAATGTAAGAGAAATACATAGGACCTTTCTGAGACCTGCCCCTCAATATTAGCTTAAGATAGACTGCCTTGCCTTTTTCCGCAGGTCAGGAGAACTGATGATGTCCCAAGTGCTGCTACTGGCACAGGTGGGCTGGGATTCAGCTCCACAGTGTAGGTATGTCAGTTCAGGTGTCTAAATGTAGATGTGTCCTGTTATAGTGAGTGGAGGTTCAATACCCTAGATACAGCCACTTGGTACTCTTTGAAATGCCCTTGGATATCTGAGACTACTTCAAGGGTCTAGGAGATATGACATGGGAACTACTGGAAGTTTGTTTCTTTCTAGAATGGCAGCTCCAGAAAGTGACAGCTGAGTGGGATCCCCAAGGACATCTCAAATGGTGCTACACCCTTAAGTGTGGGGAACTGGTCTGAGATTGCAGGACAGTTTACAGGACAACTCAGTTTAATCTAAAGTAAATACATGTGTGGTCATTGTCTCACCAAACTCCACTGACTGCGTCACTCTTACATGAGGAGGTCAGTACAGATGTTAAACAGTACTTCACCCATGTCTCTTCCACTTCTGCAGGAAGTGCCTGTAGGTTTTGATACTGGAAAGAATAAAGGGATCTTAAAAATATAGGATAGATTTGGCTCAGGTAATGATGCTGAACTCTATGAACAGATGAAAGTTTAGTCCTCTTCCTCACCTGGGGCAGAAGACATCTGTTCAGCTGCCTGCTGAGCCTGGGCTCCTACAGCTTGGAGACACAGGCACAGATTGACACCAGAGGCTGTTCTGCAGCATGCATGAGGGTTGTGTGTTATGTTTCACATATGAAGAACCACATTAAAGAAACCAAGGCACTCAAAGAGTCTGAAAGGAAGCTGAACAAGCTCTTTCCCTTCAAGCAGTTATTCCTTGAGTTACCTTCCTATTGAGAGATTAGCAGCACAGATATCTATACAACTGCCCAGACATGAATGAGATTCCTTCCCTTCCATTTATTTTTCCCATGCATCTCTTTTCTTGCCAACATGTAAAGCCAGAAAAGGCTTGAGGGCCCCACCACCTGGCCCACTGAACAGAGATGGCATTTACCCTTGAGTCTGGGTTATCACCAAAATGATAGGATTTAAAAAACTATTAAGGGGCAAATCAGTTCAAAGGCTTCTGAGGCGAGAGTTTGAGTTTCCTAGTGAGAGATGAAAAGCCTCTTGTGTTAGGAAAATTGACTGTGAGCTTTCTTTTTTGGCTTGAAAGCTGGCCTATGATCCTTGAAGAGCTTTCTACAATTTTTAGGAAAAAATGAATGTGGTCTATATTTAGTTTCAAAGCTCCTATATATTCCATTTAGATATTGTCTCAGTCTGTGTTTCCGCTGTAAAACCCACCACCATAAAAACAATGTAGCATCAAATCCAATTTTTGAGAAAAGCTTTTTCCACCAGTCAGTGTCAGTGCCACTCACAGTATTAAATATTTTGCTTTATTTACCTGCTCCTTTTCTTCAATCTGGAACATGTCTCTCCAAGGAGCCTAATGCACGGTGACTTGGTGTCATGTAGGGGACAGACAATGGCAAATGGATCTCCAATTAAATTCAATTGCTCTTCAAGGGACTGCTGCCCTAGTTTGAACAGAGTGCATGGGTGAGAGTTCGAAGTACTGCAAATGCATGTTTTTAGAACTGTGATTAAACTCAGTTAAAAGTTTTGACTCCTCTCCCCCTACCTCCCTCCCCTACTATGTCTCCCTGGGGTTTAGAGAACTTTCCATGTTCTGTGTGCTGCAGAGGAACGTGTCTCCAGCTGGCTTGGAGCTGCCAATGGTAAGTGAAAGAGAGAATGCATAGTCCAACTGTGACAGCAGCAAAATTCAGAGTGGCAGTGGTTCAGTAGCAGGGTGCTGCCATGTGTCAGGTGGGTTTCAGAGGGCCAGGAGTTGATACAGAGAGGGTTAGTGGTGCTCTGGGAGATGTGAGAGTAAAAGGATGGAAGGAGCTTTGGGGAGGGCAGCTGAATTTATCAGTATATTGCCTCCCTGTACTTCTAGCCATCTTCTTCCCACCTTGGCCCCCAGCCAATTTGGTATTGCTGGAAGGCTAGGACCTGTTCATGGGTAACTTAACCCCCAAAGGGCTCATATTCTGGTATAGTTGCACCTTCAGTTCCCATGTCCCTCTGAGATGTGAGGTGGCTTATGCCTCAGGCTCAAACCTACCCTGTGCATGCGTTCAGCTCAACCATGCTCTACCATGCTCTGCCTGCCTCCGTTGCTCCCCCTCTGCCCGTACTGGAAGCCCAAGTTGTCTGGGGAGGTTCTGCAATGTCTCAGTACAACTCCAGGACAACAGAACCAGGGTGACTGGCAATGACTTGTCACAGTGCAAGGCAGCCATATCTCCTGACCCAGCCTTGGGAGGGTCCTGCTTAGAGATTTGTCTATATGCTTTGCACCTTACTCCCTGCACAGGGTATTATAAGTGTGAGAATGCTACACTTTCAGAAAAGCACGTTTTGTTCCACAGTTGATGGAATACTTGCCTTCTGTGTACATGTCATGATAGGTCTCAGGCTCACAAATGATATTTCTAGTCCCTGGCTATGAATGTTTGTATGGTTCATTGCAAAGCATGAACTGAAGGGCTAGCTGTCAGTCCATTACTACACTGCTGTAGCAGAAACCAAAATCTCTCCAAAATGTCAGCCCCTTTCAAAGTGATGCAAAGAAATGACAGTTTTGCAGAATTTGTACTGTGTAATGCAAATACCATTAATTCAAAAAAATAAACCAGGTCAATCAAAATCTCACTTTATGTAAAAAAATATTGTTTCAAACTGAAAAAGTGATTGCATAAAATAAGACAGTCAAAATGCACTTTATAAGGTAGAAAGTCATTCTGGTCTACTCAGGCAAATGTTTTTATTGTCAGCCATGTGTGTGATTGCAACCTTAAAGACAATAAAGTGCATAGAATGACAAACACTTCTGGTGAGCCCTCTCTGAGCAATACTGTTGAAACGTTCAACCCATGAAGTAGGCAAATGGCATTAGTCGGATTAGGCTAATTCTCCATGAGAAATAATGTTGTTTCAGGAGCCAGAAGAAACAAGTTGGTGATCAAAGGAAACGCCTAATGATGCAAGATGGCTGAAAAGTGGCAAGAATCAATTAAACATCTGAATGTTTTGTTAACTCCAAACATTGTTTTGTTAACTGTAGAAAATGCCCCCTGGAAGATATACTTCCTAGTTCTCAAGAGGTGGCAACCTGCCACCAACAAACTGCAAAGATAAAGTGTGTAAACAACCTAGAGGAGCAAACAAGTCTCCCATTGCTCTAACTGCCGGCACTATATTTGGCCCAATCTTTACTGCATGAAATCCTGAGAAAATGTCTTTCCTTGTCTTCAGAATCAAAACTTAGTACAACTGTCTTCAGAATCAAAACTTAGTACAACTCCAGAGTTCATGAGCAAATGTTTTGTGGCTGTTTAAGAGAACTGGGAAGGCTAGGGGACTGGGGGGGGAATCCAGACAGGTTTAGTTCAGGCTTTTCTCCATATTGAGTAAGGACAGGGAGGATGTTCTAGTAGTCACAGGTATGACTCCTCTATTTCTCATCATGTAGCATGAACAGCATACACTGGGATAATACTGTGCGGTTTATTTGCAAACTTCTATGCCTAACCTCGCTAAATATTGCCTAGTGATGTCAGAAATTAGTGGGAGGTCATGGAAAAGCTCCTTTCCTGGATTTCAACTCCTATCTTGCCTTCCAGTATTCCCCACCTCCTCCTTGTCAGATTTGGCTCACCTCATTGTACATTATTATAAAGTCTCCAGGAAGGATGTCAAAATACCTATAAAAAGCTAAAAAACTAGAAATCTCAGTTTATAGGAAAGAAATGAGATCTGACAGCTTGTGAGGCAGTAGAGAGAGGATGAGGCAAAATTTTTGTACTGAATGTTGCTCACATTTTTCCACCTTATTTTCAGTGATATTTTTTCTTGGTTATTTTAAGATACTGGTATTGTTCAGCTATGAAAACTGGGATATAAGTGTGAATTGGGACCAAGTTACCTGCCATGCATGTTGTTGACAACTCACACAGATGAGTAAATGATAATAGAGATTATCCGTCTCTAGACTTGTTGGAGACTCTAGTCCTGCTTAGGTAGAGTTGAGGATTTCTGTCGTTTTGGTGAATGTAGTTGAAGTATGGATCCAACCCACCAGCTGTGTAATTATGGTCAGCCTTCTTGGCTGAAGACAGGAGATGTGTTGCCAGTTCCATAATTTCTGCAATTGCTTGAATGCAACCTGTTATATCCTGACAATTGCTTTTGCATCCCTTCTTCATTTTCAGTACATCTCATCATTAGAGGTTTAGCAATGAGTCCAGAGGAATAGACTGGGATCAGTTATTGCTTTCACAAAAACAGAATGACATGTGCAATTACTTTTAGTGCATTCCCAGCACCTCTCATCTGTGTTACTTGGTTCTTTGTTAAATCCTTTCATGTGTAGGAGATGAAGCATGTCACACATCCAGAAAGCACTCTGTATTCTGCATCGATGGTGGCAGTGTACTTTTCCATAAATTATTTCCAAGATGCATTCTAACTTCTTCAAGTCTTTCACACCGAGTTATTGAGCAGCACGTCAGATTTTTTCATCTCACATTTTAGTGAAAAATCAATCCATCAGTCATCGTTAGACACACTGAACCAGATTTTGCAGTGTGACAGAGAAGTGCTCAGCTCAAGGGGAAGGTTCATGAACCCATGCAGACTGGTGACAATAGTTGCTTGACTTCAATGACACGACTTCCATGAGACTTACAGTGGCGAGAGAGACAGATGAGCAAACTCTGCAGCTCTGCTGGAGGGGAGGGAGAAGAGCAGTGAGGTCCTCGCTTAGGGGCTCTAAATCATGCTGTATGTAAGGGCCTAAAATCAGACAATGTGAATACTCCTGGCACAGGAGTACGGAGGAGACTCCAGAGTATGGAGGAGACATCATCTCCACAGCACCAGCAAAGCCTCAGTGTAAGGGAGACCTTGCAGAGACTGGGTTGGAGAGTTGGTTTTAGGCCAAATGTGTGTCTATAACGTCTTCAGGAGTAACCAACGATCTCTTGTCTGTAAAATTGTGGCCATCCTACCCTAAAATGTTTTAGGCAAAATTAAAAAACCCAAACATTAGCACCTTTTATTATGTGTATCTTCACAGAATCACAGAATAGCCCAGGTTGGAAGGGACTTGAAAGATCACCTGGTCCAACCTGTTGTGGAAAAGGAAGCTTTATCTAGCAGTCTGTCCAACCACATCTGAAAACCTCCAGTGATGGGGACTTTACCACCTCTATGGGGACGTTGTTCCAGTAATTAATTGTTCTCACTGTAAAAAAATTCTTCCTTATATTGAGATGAAACCTCTCCTAGTGCAACTTACATTCATTGCCCCTTGCCTTCTTCATGAAGCTCCTTATGAAGAGAGAGCCTCCCTCCTCTTTGTAGCTGCCCTTTAAGTGCTGGAACACTGTGATGAGGTGCCCCTTGAGCCTTCTCTTCTCCAGGGAGGAGAGACCCAACTCTTTCAGTCTTTCTTCATAGGGTAGGTTCTCCAGCCCTTTGATCACCCTCATGGACCTCCTTTGGACCCCCTCCAGTCTAACCGCATCTTTCTTGAATTGCAGGGACAGAACTGGGCACAGTCCTCCAGGTGTGGCCTGACAAGACCTGAGTAGAATGGGATGATCATGTCTCTATCTCTGCTAGAAAAGCCCCTGCATTCTCCCTTTCTTCCTTACTGGAACTTGTATTTTTTGGAGTGAATGTGTCCCAAATAGACACAAAGCATCAGAAGAAATTGCAAAAGTTGATGAAACAATCTCCCAGTCTTGTGTTATAACCTTTCACGCAACACTTTACTTCTAATTTCATGTCCCTGAGGCATCTCAGTAATTTATCTTAATAAATGTATAATTTGCCAGTGAGATTTCTTTTTAAGTTAACCTAAAGTAACTTGAAAAATTCATTTGCTGAATCTAAACCTCAATGTTGAGCTGGATTTTTTGGAATCGATAATCAGACAGTGGCTGAATAATGAGGATAATGGTTAATTAGAAAAAGCATATGGCTTCCTGCAACTTCATTATTCATGCCAGAAAATCACTGGGCAAACAGTGTCAGTACACTGTATTCTCTGAGCGCTGAGTAAGTGAAACATAGCTAAATCCTGAGCAGTGCTCAGACTGGATAAAGTGTGGGAGTAGTAAAGAAAACCCCCACAAACAGCACCAATTCTACTTGGGAAATATCAGTGAGCTTTTCTTATTATTATCTACCACACCCACTCTCCAGAAAAACCCTGAGATGTGGCTAACTGTGCAAAACTCTTCATCAGGACACCAATTCTTTCTGTGCTGAACATGTGTTGGATTTTGGTGGAGACATTCTTTCTGTGACAGTGGGCGTCTCAAGCAGATGACTAGACCGACAATAGGTAAAATTCAGGCTGTGAAGGACCAACACTTAACTTGGTGTTAAAGTGACTAAAAGTAGGAGGAATGGATGGAATAAGTTGCAGTTTCTTGGTAGATCTGAAATCTTCATTGTTGCAACATGTCAAAAATATCATGACGTTCAGAAATTCAGATTCTGCTCTCCTCTAAGGCAGTAGGGATAATATCTCTGAGATCACCTTATTTATCCTGTTTAGGTCCTTGGACTGCTTAAATGTTAAAGGAGTGCTGATATCATGATGAGTAACAAGAAGAAGGATGTGTATTTATCCTTATCTGCTCTTGGCCATCTTAGCTCACCAGGTGACATGTATGTGTTCTTCACTGCTAAGCAGATGTATATAATTTGTTAAAAATGTTCCCAGAATGATCTTAGAAATATTTATCAGTGGAGTCCCTATTTCTCCACTGTACTTTTTCTGTGTAGTTACTGTTTTCTCTTAAGCTTTTTATTAACTAAAGCTGTTAGTCAATGTGTTAGTAATTGAGAAGGTTTCTGAGAAGTTACTATCAAAGTTTGCTATTTCTTAGTCCTCTTTTTAATTTGTGATATTTGATAGCAGCTTCTGATCACCTACAACATGCAGCTGATTGCATTGGACTTTTCAAACATTTATTGATTTCCACAAATTTTGACCTCCAAGGTGTCTTTGGAGAAGAGATTACAAGTGAATCTACCAGTGACATTCCCATTCGATTTCTAATGGAACTCAGCTGCTCAATTAATAATGATGTACTGAGATACAGGCTACACTACAACTAATTTAAGTGTGAATGACTCTCCAGGATGGATTAGAATTTAGCACCAGAAACTTGTTCATGGAACATTTTCCAAGACTGTTTGTCCAGAATGTAGTCTCTTCAATCTGTGAGAAAGGTCTCACAATATTTAACAGCTGTCTTTTATTCCCTGTTAGCACAGTGTGGTATGTTTGTGGTCCAGTTCTGTGAAAAGCAACCCCAAGTTGACCAAAGCGGTGTTTCAAGAATAAAGCTTAACAACATCTGCATTTGTCCCTTTCCCTTTTAATTTTTTTGAATAGGAAGATCCAGTAGTGAATGTTGCCCCACAGTATTTCAGTCACATAAATGTACTTTATTGAAGCCTTGTATCCCTGATCTCACAAAGTTTATAACAAAATAAACTTAAAACTGGGTGATTCTTTTCCACTTGGAGTAAATACTCAACTTTCGGTGTGATGTTAACAGGTCTTTGGGCAGGACAAATAGAAATGACTGGCACCTAGGTACTTATAATTAGCATCCAGCTATATTTAACAGATGCTGGAAAAAAAATTACCAAAAAAGGAAAAAAAAGCTTCAGGATGAGAACAAATTACCAGTGGTGGAAAGGGCACATGGGAAGTTTAGCCTATCTACACATTGTTTCTGTCAAAAGCAGGCAATAAATTATATGTAGAAATGGAAATGGCAGAGGAAGGTCTCTCCAGCTTGGTGGAAAACTTCATACTTTTCTGGATAAATGCCATTTTTGTCATACTCCTCTGTTTTTATTTATTTATTTGTTTAATTCCAGTGGTTTTCAAGGGCACTTGCTATCTAAGGAAAATGAAAAACTGTGAAGAAATCTAAAAATTCACATATTTAAAACAGGAGAAAGAAATAGCTTATAGATGCATGAACTAAGTGTGTCAAATAGCACGTTACCAAGCAATAAGGAAAAAGTAATCAACACCCTTTGGGTATAAACGCAACACTATTCACAACCCACAGCTGTGACTCAGAAGGGAAGTTCTCTATTAAAATGTCAGCCTTGTCACTTATTCCTTTCACCATTTACTTAATTCTTTGAGGAAAACTTTGTTCATTAATGCTGTTCTTTATTCTTGGTAGAAGTCGTGCTCTGGTGAACACTTCTATTTGCATTCAGTCCTGAAATTTGGACTCTCTTGTAAGAAGTTCACATATGGTTCTATGCTGCATGTAGTATTTGACTCTCTGCAATTTTGTGTGTGTAAATAGCTACAGCATCACACAGCAAATAATTAAATTAAAAATAAATACCAAGTCAAGTTCTTAGGAAGAAGAGGAGAGGAAGAGGAGGAGGGCAGAAGACAATTAAATGAGCTTGAAATTCACTTTGCCTCTAAGATACTCTTTAGGAACGCACACATTAAAAGACGGGTAGACATGGTGCTTAGGGACATGGTGTAGTGGTGGTTTTGGCAATACTAGATCGATGGTTAGACTCAATGATTTTAAAGGTCCTTTCCAATCTAGACAATTCTATGATTCTGTTATTCAGGGCTTGAACACTAAATACATGATCAGGCTTCAGAGGATCATATATTAACATTGGAATACACGCTATTTTCAAATGGACCAGAGAACTGGCAATGATAAGAGATAAAGCCAAGGAGAGAAAGTTACTAAAAATTGCCCTTTCCTCTTTCCAGGACTCTCAGACTGCAACGTGTCCTTCTGAAAAGCTGTACAGGGGCTACTGAATGCTCAGTATGGCTATTCATAGCACGGGGTAATCCTCGAATCATTTTGCCACCCTTCTCAGAGAGCCAGAACAGAGGTTGGTGGTCGTGTGGTAGGTATAGATCCCTCAAGATCCATGGACACCAGAGGAACAAATTTGAACTGTTCCCTGTAGTAGCAAATTGCAGTAGAAAAGATATAAGGATTCTCACAATATTATTGAACTTTCTTGTAAGAATTTCATGTATGGTCCTATGCTGCGTGTAGCGTTTGACTTTATGCAGTTTTGTGTGTGTAAATAGCTACAACATCACGCAGCAAATAACTAAGTTAAAAATAAACCAACATACCAATAAACCAAAATAGCAAACTTCCTTACAAAGAAATTGCCATGGGCCTGAGCGGTATGAGCTACTGTACTTGGACATCTTTTGCATCTAAAAAATTGTAAGAGTATGCTTCCTGGGAGGAATGAAAACTGTGATTATACTTCTGTTATCTGAATTTGACAAGAAATGTCATGCTCAAAGGTACAGGGCATTGTTTCTATAAGCCTGATTGTGAGTGACATCCACTAGTCACCTTTCAGATGAGTAGATAATTGGAAATGTGTACTTTTATCATCTCTGGCTGGGTCTCTCAGGAAATCTCTATTATCTCCCTATTACGTCCTTTAGGGAGAACAGAGCTGCTGCTTTAAAATGCCCTCTCCAGCTTCCAACCACTGTCATGAGCTACTTACTCCATGTTGCCTTACTGTATGGGTGACCTCTGCTTCAGTCTTTGGAGCTATTGGCAGAGTAAGGGGCTGCTCTGTGTGAGCAGCGGTTTCAAAGTCCATCTTATTACATTTTCCTGGGACACACGACAGCTCTTGTAAATTAACACCACTCCACTGACTGCACTGTGAAATGAACTGGCAGTGGTCGGCATCAGGCTGTTGTAGACCCTGTGTACATCCTCCACCATGCGCTGGACCACTGTTGCCTTGGGGCTTCTGTATCTGCTTTTCTCCACTACACATCCCCTCCTCCTTTGCTGTTGTCTTTCCCAGAGGTTGCCATCTCCTCTTCTTCATATTCTCCCACCCTGGATCACTGTCTGTGCCTTCTTACTTGCACGTTGGCCAGCTCTTAGCTCTGGTGGTGCCTGTGAAAAGCCCGTGGTAATCGGTGTAACCCAACCCAGCTGACTGCACCAGGATGTTGCAGAGGTTTCCTCTCTCCCTGTCTCATCTCTGTAGGAGAAGCGTCAATGGTTGGGAGATGGGAGTTCATGACACCTGGGAATTGGTTGAAAGCAAGCTTCTTGGAGGGCAAGCAAGAGAGAAGAGCTGACTCCACTCCCTGTTCCTGCGAGGTTTCCACCACTGCCGCTACCTGACAGCTGGGCTGTATGCTGCTTTCCTCCAGAGAGAGAACTGCTCCTGGGAGACATCACTTGCCCCTCCTTTGTTCCTGATTTACCCCAAGTTGAAAGCAGTAGTCATATCCACATGAAAGTGAGACTCAAATGCCTTAGAGTGAGGGCTGGGTGGCTTACACACAGCAGAATTGAAACTGTATTAATCTCCAGTTTCTTACGACCACCCTGTGTGCTGAGTTGGGTATCCTTATTTTGTAATTATTAATGGTTTCACAAAGTATGTGTAAACACTGCAGCATCAGCACGTACTGACAGCATCACAAACTTACCCTCCGTATTGGACAACGTCTGGCGAAGCAGATACACCTAATGTGTTTGTAGGATTTCAATAAGTAGGACGTTTAGGACATTACTTTGCACCTCAGTAGCAGTTTATAATCTGAACCAGGTACTCGCCTGCTTATATGTGAAAAACAATCTCTCACTTTGACTGCAAGAAATATCCTTGTGCTAATACCTTTTTAATGGACGTATCCTGCTCATTTCTTTTTTTAACAAAAAGGGCTGGTGAGAAGAAACACAGACTGACTTTCATCTAACTGACTTCCAAAAATCTTCCCGCAGACTAATCTATATTTCATTAGATGAAGTACATAAGAGGCTGTATCCCTCTTGATTTATGAGCAAAAGTTTTATGAGAAATATGAACTGTGTAATGTAGCCGATCCATCATTCAGAGATAAGTATTAGTAACCCTAGCCAAAATCAAAATTCTCTTGAGCTGCTATCCAGTTATTAGATGAGATAATTTTCCAGAGGTCCCAGAACACTACAACATAGGTAAATTGGCCTTCAGACCAAGTGCTACGCTAGAATGTGTAATTTATTGAAAAAGGATCATTAATCTCAATTTTGACCTGAATTAATATACTTCAAGGATGACAACACACTTTGGCTTGAGATTTGTGTATGGCAACAAAGAGAGGGACTTAGAAAGACCTGATGAAGGTCTTGTGTTCCTGCAGGCAATAATTGGTCCAGTAGATGAACTCACTTCTCCTTAACCCTTTGAGATATTTAGACCACTGTGGTTACAGCAACACACTTGCTATTTCCGGATATGCACAGACTGTAGCGAAACTCCCACCATTGATGAAGAATGGGTGAGGACCCTGGATACAAATGCATGTTGTCTGCTAGACAGTGGCTGTGTGAGGATGCTTGTGCATCTCCTGTGTGTAGCAAAGAGAGGATGTGTCACTGGTTTTGTGTTGGTCTATGAGGGGGACTACATCTAGGATGGACAGATCTGTGCTGTGGGTCACAACTGCAGTGATGTTTCTGGGTTGAGGGAGACCTCCAGTTCCATGGGGACTTTGCCCAGACAAGGCAAAGCTATGACTTACCTCAGTAGCATTCCTGGTTTCAGTCCTTGCGTCTCACCCAATGTACAATTTTCTCCAGGGATACTTTCACACAGGAAGCACAGCTGGAGCTGGAGCCCCAGACTTCCCCTCTGCAGGTTGACACTGAAATTGCTGGGCTGTAGGGTGGGAGTCTGATGTGGTCTCACCTTCCAGCACCACAGACTATATCACAGAGCTTCTATATCACAGGCAAAACCAAAGGATGTCATCTTCCTCCCCTTGCTTACTTCCAGCTCCATGCCTCAGGCACTGTTTTGCAAACTGAGAAATACAGGAATCTGCACTGTTTTATGGTAGTACCATGGCCCATTGCTTCCCAGGCAAGGGGCAATTAAGTCCCATTCCTTACGGGAATGGTAAGGACTCTCCTTCCAGCCTCTACTAAAGACAGAAGCAGTTGTCAGCCCCTGCCCCAGAGGGATCCCTTTGTGCAGGGTCCTGATGGAGATCCTGGCTTCAGGTAGGTGCCTGCATATGAAGGAAGATGTTCTCTCCCCTTTGGAGTTTCTTATTAGGTAATTTTGTACCCTGCCCCAAAACTTGGTGTGCTGTCTACCGTGAATCTTATTTTGAGGCACTGTAATTCTAGGACATTAGGTGCCAAAATCCCTTTCATGGGTTTGGTGCAAGGTGACTCTCCAGAGTCTCACATGATGTACACAACGAGGAGGTGCACTGGTCCCAACGCATGAACACCACTCTCACTCATGGAGTGCAGGCTTCCTCTTCCCGTCCACTGTGTTCTATGTTTGGCTGTTCTGCTTAGGCTTTTGTCACCCTTCCTATCACCACAGGGTCCTCCACATCCCCTAGAAAGGCTAGAGGACTGCTCTTCCTCTCCAGTGGCTCCAGGACTGCAGCTAATCCCAATGAGCAGGACAACCCGAATTTCTTTAGAGCCTGTTGATGCTGTGCTGAACCTGATGTTGCAGAGCAGGTCAGCCTCATGCAGATATCCCAGAAATCACAGGGCATCCTAGATGGTGCTAGGCATTCAGGTTTGTTGAGCTGCTCTTTGCAATCGGTGGCTACAACCTACTGCTGAATCTCACCTCTAAAACTAGATGAGATAAACCTCACCTAGCCCAAGGGCCACATGACAGCTCTTCCATTTTCAATGTGTAGCACCATCCTTATCTCCTCATACCTTTACAGTTCTCATATTGTTAGTGAATTAGTCCTGAATGCTGCTATAGTTTTAATTTATTTTCCCCGGGCTTGAATTTCAAATAGGAAAAGGAAAACCTGTGATCATCATTCTGGAAAAAGGGTGAGACTCCCGAATCTCAGTCCTACCTGTGATATTGTTTTCTCTTGTAGTATTGAGCAGGTCACTTATAGTGTCTATTATATGTCAGAGATTGGTAGCAGCATCTGTAAAATGGTGATGACAATGGTCCCAAGGGTTTTTTCAGGAAAGAAGTGATTAAAGAAAGCTTGTAAGAGCACTTAAAACCTGTAAAGCAGCATCCAACCGGTAAATTGCTATTTAATGATGATGCTAATTGCACAGAGCTTCAGGAATGAGGAGAAAAAGCAGAGTACGGGCAGATAGGTTTGACTGGCAGAATGAGGCAAAGGTGAACTTGTGGCTTTTGTTGGATTCATTGTAAAAACCAGAGAGGACTGAGACACTTTGACTCATGAGGGCTCTGAGAGGACCTGGATTTGCTCAGTTCAAAATCTCCCACCACAGCCAGATGGTCCAAACCTAATGAGCTGAAAAGACACTAGCTTCTGATCTTTCTTTCATGGAGGACACGGACCTGTCATACCATTTGTTCTGAATACACTTTAAAAAATCCTGTTGGATCTTCATAACGCTGCTTCTTGACAGATTTCCACATTGCATTGTATCTGCTTTTTCATTGCACCCTACCTTACATAATATGGTTCAGTTTTATCATGTCTTTATAGATAATGAATTTCATCCATTTGTAGCAAGATCTGAAAGGATAATTTAGCTGCTGGACTATATATAGCTATATATTTAGGAGAGATCTTCTATGTCCATCTACAATAATATTTTTTCTTGTAACTGTAAAAGAATATAAAGGTTTAAATGTCATTGTATTTGTTGAAAAGATCTTGCAGAATATTCTTTCTGTGGTACTTCTGGTCGCATTTTGAGAATTAGTTACTTGGAGGAAATGCTTAGGTAGTCATTTTTGCCTCTTCTGAACATTGAGCATAATTGTTCATTTACGTTCAGTTGCAAATCCTCTTTAGTACTCTTGAAAAAGATAAAGCTCAGAGAAAATAGTAACTCTCAAAAATAGTTTTAAGAAATGAGTAATTTTTCCATGTTGCCAAGCATCATGCTAGTCACTAAAGGCATTATTTCTCATGCCATCTCTGGGGAGTTAGTATTGTCACCTTTATTATTTATCTAGGTCATCATATTCACAGAATATGTATAAATATTGCTTTTTACATATAATACTTCTTTTTTTTGAAGAATAAAAGTAAAGGCATCAAAGCAGGTCTAGGCTAGCTGTAGTTTTTACGATTCAGTAACACGGTCTGTTAAAATCACAGCTTTCTCCTGAACCACCTTGAAGTTTTTTCTAGAAAGCTTATCTTTCTGCTGCAGCTATTTCTTCTTCCTCCAAAAAATGTGCCTACCAGATCTCTCCTTATTTCCCTGTATGTCTCCTCAGATTTGCCTTGGCAGTCCTTACTGTTGGCTTTGCCCCTCCAAGCAGTTACTACCTTGATTCTTAAACTCAAAGTAAAGGGAAAAAAAACAAGGGAGGAGGGGTGGGTGGGTTGGCACTTAGGGAGCTGCTCCCACCTGCAAAACATGAATTTGCACAGGAAATGGAAGAGAGAACGTTACAATGGCAAGAAATATGAAGGTGAAGAGTGCAGAAAAATATAGGCATCACCTTAAGTGTAAATGGTGACCAGACAAGCGTAAAAATTGCTATTTTGTGGACACTTTAATTTTGAAAATATATCAACCCAGCAAAGTTTGGTGTGTTGCACACAGCATCTAGTGTCTGTATACATCAAGTGGCCTTCATCTGACAAATAAAGAAATTTACAATAAAGCTGTTCACATTCAAACTACTTGTCTAAGCTCCCTTTATAGCCAGGATATGATTATAACGTTAGGATGTGATTCGTCTTATTTTAAAACAAATGACTGTCGTTGATGATATAAATTGTGTCCTAAAAGTACCTGTTTGCTTTTGTGATGTGTAAAAGAGCCGGGGAGAATAGTTCAGGCAGACATCTCTGCATTTCAAACTTCAGAGAGGCTGGTTCCTACCAACGGGGCTTTTGAAGGGATAAACTTGAACTGCCTTCCAAATCAAACCTGAACCCAGGCTGAGCAACCTGTCTACTGGGTACTTCAGATGGCTTTGGTATTATTTTATACTTCCAGCAGTTATTTTGTACTTCTCATTTCTCTTATACTTCCAGCAGTTTCATACCATTGCTGTTGTGCTGCTAATAATTGTTATCAACCAGATACTTACACAAAAGGCAGCTCCATTTCAATGCTGGGTAGAGTCACCTCTCTTAATTAGTTTCCCTGTTATGCTGCAAAATGTCGTGGGTTCCCCTGGACTGAGAGTCATACAAGCTATTATTGTTTCATTACCATGTTTTTCTCGTCATTCTTAGTTTTTCCACAGGTTTCCTCGTTTTGATATTTGTCCTAGTCACTTCTGAGCAGCTGTTTTCAGTGCAGCTTTCAGCCTTGATTATCCCTGCCTATTACCGTTCAGAATGGGTTAATTAGGGTATATCTCTCTAGTCTTAGATGCTGATCTAATCAGAACTGTATTCTATTCCACTGTGTTTCACAGTGGCACAATAGACAATAGGTCAGGACAAATATGTTCTCTCCCAGTGGAGTGGCCAGGTCCATTTTTACACTTGTGCCTGTCTTTGGTGTCTGCTCATTATGATGTTTGAGGTTATGGGGTTTTTTAGTATTTGGGTTGTTGGATTTTTTTTTCTGTTTTGGTTTGGTTGTTGGTTTAGTTTTTTTGTTTGTTTGTTTTTGGTTTTTTTTTTTTTTTTTTAAGTATTTAATAAGTATTTAGAATCATAGAATCATAGAATCATTGAGGTTGGAAGAGACCCTTGGGATCATCGAGTCCAACCATCTACCCTACTCTACAAAGTCCTCCCCTACACCATATCCCTCAGTACCGCATCTAAACGTCCCTTAAACACAGCCAGGGATGGTGACTCAACCACCTCCCTGGGCAGCCTGTTCCAATGCCCGACCACTCTCTCTGTGAAAAATTCCTTCCTAATGTTCAATCTAAACCTACCCTGTTGAAGCTTGAAGCCGTTCCCTCTCGTTCTATTGTTAATTACCTGTGAGAAGAGACCAGCCCCAACCTCTCTACAGTGTCCTTTCAAGTAGTTGTAGAGAGTGATGAGGTCTCCCCTCAGCCTCCTCTTCCTCATGCTGAACAGCCCCAGCTCCTTCAGCCGCTCTTCGTATGATTTGTCCTCTAGGCCCTTCACTAGTTTCGTTGCCCTCCTCTGCACTCGCTCCAGCACCTCGATATCTCTCTTGTATTGAGGTGCCCAAAACTGGACACAATACTCGAGGTGTGGCCTCACCAGTGCCGAGTACAGGGGCATAATCACCTCCCTACTTCTGCTGGTCACACTATTTTTGATACAAGCCAGAATGCCATTGGCTTTCTTGGCCACCTGGGCACACTGCTGGCTCATATTCAGCCGCTTGTCAATTAGAACCCCCAGGTCTCTTTCCTCCAGGCAGCTTTCCAGCCACACTTCCCCCAGCCTGTAGCGCTGCATGGGGTTGTTGTGGCCCAAGTGCAGGACCTGGCACTTGCCCTTGTTGAAACTCATGCCATTGATCTTGGCCCAGTGATCCAATCTATCTAGGTCCCTCTGTAGGGCTTCCCTATCCTCCTGGGAGTCAACACTCCTGCTTAACTTGGTATCATCTGCAAACTTGCTGACGATACACCCAATGTCCTTATCGAGATCATCAATAAAGACGTTAAATAGAAATGGTCCTAGCACTGAGCCCTGAGGCACACCACTAGTGACCGGCCGCCAGCTGGATTTGAATCCATTGAGCACCACTCTTTGGGACCTTCCAGTCAGCCAGTGCTTGATCCAACAGATCGTATGCTCGTCCAGGCCGTGTGAAGCCAGTTTTTCCAGCAGATTTGTATGGGGGACAGTGTCAAATGCTTTTTGAAAATCCAGGTATACAATATCAACAGCCTTTCCCTCGTCCAATAATTTAAACCCCTTTCTCTTAAGGGGGCTTTCTCACCCTTTGCTCTTTTTTTTTTTTTTTTTTTTTTTTTTATGGTGGAATACAAAGTATCCCACATTAACATGGTAGCAATCAGATGTCATCTGAACTACCAACCATGCAGAGGGAAAGACAAATCGTGACTTTGCATTTAAAAGGGTTTTTTTGAGATAATCTTTCACTTGTTCTCTCAAGAGTGGTGATTTCGCAGTACTTAAACTTGAACAATGCTTCATTTCATCCTATTACTTTGCATTACTGGTTGATTATGTTCATTTAATACACCCAAGAGCACTGGTAGAGATTAGGTCCCAGCTTTGCTAGCTCATGCCACCCTGACAAGAGAAAGTCCTCCTTTCTGAAAGCTTCCTGCTTTTGTCCCTCAGTTGAGAATGAAATTTCAGTGAAAGCTTCTGCTTTCTGCACTTGGCAGTTCTACCCGTGGCTGCGACTGTGGGTGCCTGTCCCCTGGGCAGGCTGGCTCCAGTTCATCCCTTCCAGTTTGGGGTGCCCAGCTGGAAGGTGTCTCCTTCTCTCCACTGAGGCAGCCTGTGCAGAACTCGGTGCCAGCCTGGCCACCTCCATTAAATGCCCATACTGGAGGTGGGGGTGAATAGGGACCAATGTCTCCAGGTAGAAAGTTGGAAGCCCTTGTCCCCCCTTGGTGAAAGACCCAGTTGTACAACAGTTCTGTGCCTTGGCTGGATCCCCAGCTCACACCAGGGGACCAATAACCCCCGTTTCCTTCTTCACTCTTCCTTTGTCCCCACTCATTCTCTGGACAGCTGAGGGCTCCTTTACTCTTTGCTTTATTTAGCTATTACTGTCGTCCTTGTTGTTTAGGTAGTACCACTAATGGCCACAAAGATCGGTGGTAAATGGGGTGTGACAGATAATAGCTGTGTATACCCTGAGGGCCTTAAAGTGTAAAGGTAATGCATCTAAACCCAAGCAAACAAAGAGAGGAGAAAACAACAAGATCAATCACAGACTAGGGAGGAGTGCATTGCAGTCAATATGTTTTTTGGAATATTTTGGAAAGACTTTGAAAGACTTTGCTGAGGCAGTAAGAAACTTGAAGAACATTAAATAAAGGATATTACAGACATTGGGGGAGATTAAATATGGTTCCTTTTCTTTATTCCTCCTTTCACAGTTACATAAGCAAAAGATAGGTAGTCAAGGATGGAGGGTCCATTGTTAGGGTAGATGTTGGAGTGAATATTTGTCCCTTCTGGAGAAGTCCACTCCTCAGGGACAGGCTGGTCCAGGGAGAGCCTGGTCTCCTGTGTGTGGAAGCATTGCTCTATTACCAGATTGCTTCCAGGTCTAGGTGAGGCTTAAACATTCCAGGCACTGGCCATGTGTCACTGGTGGAGAAATACATCTGTTTATCACCACTAACAGATCAGTTAATTTCTAATCCAAGCTTGTCAACAATTGTAAATGTAACAGCTTTCCATCAGCAAATGCTATTTGAAAGAAATGAAATTAATTCATGTTTGTGTACTGTGGCTGTGTCAAAATATTTGTAGAAAATTATCAAAATATTTGTTAGATAAAGGATTGTAACATGTCAGTTTGACTTTATTATTACACTCATTTGTTTCAGAGTAGGACAACTAAAACAAAATATGTAAGAACAGTCTAAGCGAAGTATTTTTTTATTTTTCTTTTGTAATGAGGGATGAAACCAAATGCCAATGCCTTGAAGTTCCCCCCAGGATAAGAAATCTGGATTTCATCAACTTGAATTAGAATTCTAATATACCTTTCTATGTAAGCAGCTTGGCTTCCTCATCTGTGCTGGAAAGCAAATGAGAGCCAGACTTCCTAACATATAGACAAGAAAAAGGGGCCATTTCTAAGTATAGGATCATAGAATCATAAAATGGATAGAGTTGGAAGGACCTTAAAGATCATCTACTTCCATCCAGCCTGGCCTTAAACACCTGCAGGGATGGAGCATCCACAGCTTCTCTGGGCAACCTGTTCCAGTGTCTCACCAGCCTCACAGTAATGAATTTCTTTCTAGTACCTGATCTAAATCTCCCCTCTTTCAATTTAAAACCAATACCCCTTGTCCTATCAATACATTCCCTGATCAAGAGTCCCTCCCTGTCTCTCCTGTAGTCCCCCTTCAGGTGCTGGAATGCCTTTTTGAGTTTTCTCTGGGGCCTTCTTTTTTCCCGGATGAACAACCCCAGCTCTCTCAGCCTGCCTTCATAGGAGACATGCTCCATCCCTCTGATAATTTTTGTGGCCTTCTGCTGGACCCGTTCCAACAGGTCCATGTCCTTCCTCTATTGAGGACTCCAAAGCAGGACGCAAGTACTGCAGGTGGAGTCTCACAAGAACAGAGTGGAGGAGTAGAATCACCTCCTTTGACCAGGTGGCCACAATTCTTTGGATGCAGCCCAGGATGCTGTTGGCTTTCTGAGCTGCCAGCGTGCACTGCTGGCTCAAGTTGAGCTTCTCATCCACAAGCACTCCCAAGTCTTTCTCCTCAGGGCTGCTCTCCAGTCATTCTCTGCCCAACCTGTATTTGTGCCTGAGATTGCCATGTCCCAGGTGCAGGACCCTGCACTTGGCTTGTTTGAACTTCATGAGGTTTGCATGGGCCCACTTCTCAAGCCTGTCCAGGTCCCTCTGGATGGCATCCCTTCCTTCCAGCGTATCAACAGAGTCACACAGCTTGGTGTCATTGGCAAACTTGCTGAGGATGCACTCTATCCCACTGTCCATGTCTCCAATAAAGATGTTAAACAGCACTGATCCCAGTAGCAGATATACTGGGATATACACATATACTTTCTCTTCTGCTCCAGGCTACACTTGATTAGGACAATATTGTGATTAAAACTCATCTTGCCTGCACCTTTAAATACAGCTCCACTCTAGGAACAGCAGGAGGAAAGCTGCCTTTGTCTAGGACATGTCTTCCCCTGCCAAATATATAAACTACCCAAACAATATGTAGCAATTTGTCTTTCATTTAATGATGAACATTTGCTCTGATATTTGTTCACTTTTCCAGAAATGTCTTAATTAAACTGCTGTAATCTATGTTTTCATACCAAACATGGTGATTTCATTATTCAAAAGACACAGAGCTGGCACACATTCTAATGTTTCTGAAGTGAGGGTGCATTATGGAAATGAAAACTTATCTCATCATTTCTGGAGGCACATAAAAAGAATTAATTGTGTTTGATGTGGAATTAACTCCATCTGAAAATGCTGCTGTTTTTTCTCCAGTTGAAAAAAGTAATCATGGTAGTATATGAGTAACACGCTTCTCTGTTGTTTGACAGTCACTGGCTAGAAAATTTCGATCCAAATGCAAAGTAAAGACAATGCCTCACGGTCACTAAGGTGATCAAGTGCATTTTGTTGGTGTGTTGAAGACTGACTGTGTCAAAGACTGTATGAAGAAAGCACTTCTTACTTTAACTCTTTCAAAATTATCATCAACTCTGAGAAGTAGGGCCTCTGCATTGCAAACATGCGTTTACTTTTGAGTCCTAAATACTTAAATCATCAACCTATAGCCATGTCTGGGTGGGTTTGGAGCCCAAATCTAGACCATTAATCCAGAGCTGTGTCTGGGCACAGTTTGGACTCCAGAGTGCCCAAGAGCACAGTGCAGAAGTGCAGGAAGGCAGAGTTGTTGGCTAGCACTGATGCAGAGCTCATTAGTCCTGCTGGATCCAGGCTGATGCCATGCAAAGCCATCCAGATGTCGCTGCTCTCCTCTGCCCCAGAGTCTAACAGCCCCAGGTTGTGCAGGCCCAGAGTGATGAGAGCACGGCATCCTGCTCCCAGGACCTGTGGCAGGGGCACCGTGTTTGTCATGTTGTTTATCCGCAATTGGGTTTTCATCAGGTTAACTCTGAAAAGTCAATATTGATTGTACTTCTTGACAGTGTAGCAGAGATGAGCCCTTCCTGTCTGAATCTCAAAGCTGGACTAAGGCTGCTGTTCTGCAATAGCTTGTGTGTTGCCAGATGCCTGAGCATCTCTTCATGTCTGTCTGCCTGCCTGCTGCCAAACCAAGGGGAAATGTTGCAGTGAGTTTGCATGCACAAACCACCCCCCACTTAACAGCTGCATCACAGGACAAAAACCTGAACAGATCCTTTTCTTTTGTGACTCTATACACATACAGCTAAAGGGCAGGATTTCACGGAATTTCACTGAATTTTTAGAGTTGGAAGGGACCATAGAGATCATCTAGTCCAACTCCCCTGCTGAAGCAGGATTGCCTAGAGCTTGTCAGAGCATGTTACTCAGGACTGCATCCAGGTGGGTCTTGAAAATCTCCAAAGAAGGGGACTCCACAACCTCCCTGGGCAGCCTGTTCCAGGGCTCTGTCACCCTTACTGTGAAGAAGTTTTTTCTCATATTTGAGTGGAACCTTTTATGTTCCAATTTGTGCCCGTTGCCCCTTGTCCTCTCACTGGCAACCACTGAAAAGAGTCTGGCTCCCTCCTCCTTCAACCCACGCTTTAGATACTTATAAGCATTGATAAGGTCTCCCCTCAGCCTTCTCTTCTAGATCTAGAATATCTAAAGGTATTTATCTTCAGATGGGTAAGGATAAACAGAAGGTTAAGTTTTACTCCTCGCCATAGAAATGTGCTCCCTTTTTCTATCCTAACTTCCACCGTGACAACAGAATGGTTGGGTACCTCAACATTTGAGGCTGACCAAGACTTTCAATAGCTGTGGGCATAACCAGGCTCTATCTCACTCCCATCTCCCTCTTACTAGAAAGACATTTGCAAAAGCAATTTATTGATGGGCTTTGGACCACGCTCCTAAGAAGTTGTCTAAACCATATGTATTTCAGTTACTTTTTCTAATGATACAGTCAATGACCTCAGTAGTTTAGCGCACAGGGAACTGTGCAAGTCTGTAGCAATCAGTCAAAGAATTTATCTCAATGTCTGTAAAGTGATTTTCCCCTAAATCAGAGCAAAACACAGATGTTTCTGCTGCCTAAGAGGCCACAGAAAAAGTGAAAACTGTCTGAGAACAGATTTGAATTGGCTATTGGGGAAGAGAGAGGAGTTCTCTTCTGATTTTGAGACTTCAAGGCTGACAGGAGGGTCAAGTTTGGAGGAGAAAGTGGCGCCAAAATCAGGTACATGTTTTAGTTGGTTAGTTTAAATCCACTGCTGGTTGTGGACACACCAGAACCATAGTCAAACTGCAGTTAACTATTAGGCACCAAATGATCATGGAAAGATGTATTTTTCCACTGCTGGAAGCCTGGGAACTGGGTTGGTTTTGGCCCTCCAGGTCTTAATCAAAGGACAATCACTGTTGGCTTCCACTTTTGCATTATTCAGTGCTCTCAAAGTATCTCCAAGATAAGTTCCAGCAAGTCTGTGGACTGATTATACACAAGTCCTTCTCTAGTATAATTTCTGATTTTTCCACATAACTGATAAACAAAATGGTTTGGGATGCTTAAAGACACTATCTTATTTTATGTGAAGAATCTTTGGTTAAGAAATCAAATTCAGGGGAATAAAAAGAAATTGTGCTTTTGGAGCCCTTCTAGATGGAGTGCAAGATGTGTGGCACAGTTTGTCCATTATCTACCTGCCTGGGACCTGCCAGCAGCATACCCCAGCTTCCCTCTACCCTTCTTGCCTCATTTTTTCCTTGGAGAAATCAGCACATGCAGCAGGGTCCAGTGTGCCTCCTGTGTTTAGATGAATATCAGGGCAGGATGTTAAGAGAAAAACCAAGGACAGTGTAGGATGCTGGGTGAAATAAACTGTCCTGGGAGTGTTCCCCTGAGCCCAACTCACATAACCTTGCACTTACCAGAAGCACTCTCTGTGCTCCCCATGCTGAGAGATAAAAGCTGTTTCCTAAATTGTCTCTCAACAGTGATCCCATCCCATTTTAACTACAGGACAACCTGGGGAGCTGGCAGCATTGAGGTCTGAGCACAGGGCCTCTGGGATGTATACCACAGAATTGGGAGTATTTGTCAAGAGTTATACAGTTTGAAAACAGAAGAAGCAAAGGGCTAAGCCCAGAGCCCAGCCCTGCTTTAATATGCAAAGGACATCTCAGTGAGTGTACCAGATCACATTATCTCACCACATGTGCTTCTGGGAGTTTTGTAAATCAAGTTGAGGTGTTGTGCTGACTTGAGATGCTACCCACATATTGATAAGCCACTTGTGAGAAATAATGAGATTTCAATGTGGATGGCTCAAAATCTGTTTGACACTATTCTAGAGAGTTGTATGGCTTTTATTGATGCAACAAGGTGTTTTTGGCATCACTGTCTCTTTGGGAAAGCAGTATATGGAGGTGCCCTTCTGACTGTAGCAGCAAATTGCTTACCCCACAGCTTACTCCCCAGTTCAAGAAGGGCAGGCAACTGCTTAAGAGGGTACAACAGAGGGCTACAAAGATGATTAGGGGCCTGGAGCATCTCTCTTATGAGGAAAGGCTAAGGGACTCGGGTCTTTTTAGTCTGGAGGAGAGACGGCTGACGGGGGATCCGATCAACACCTATGAATGCTTAAAGGGTGGGTGTCAAGAAGATGGGGCCAGTCTTTTCTCAGTGGTGCCCAGTGACAGGACAAGAAGAAACGGGCACAAACTTGAACACAGGAAGTTCCATTGAAGCATGAGGAGGAATTTCTTTACTTTGAGGGTGGCAGAGCACTGGAACAGGCTGCCCAGGGAGGTGGTGGAGTCTCCATCTCTGGAGACATTCAAAACCTGCCTAGACACATTGCTGTGCAACCTGCTCTAGGTGGACCTTCTTTGGCAGGGGGGTTGGCCTAGATGATCTCCAGAGGTCCCTTCCAACCCTGTATCATTCTGTGATTCCTTGGGTGTTGTCTGTGTGGACCACG
Source organism: Calidris pugnax (assembly GCF_001431845.1). Classification (NCBI taxonomy): domain Eukaryota; kingdom Metazoa; phylum Chordata; class Aves; order Charadriiformes; family Scolopacidae; genus Calidris; species Calidris pugnax. Next base: position 15,151,900 of record NW_015094510.1, on the reverse strand, counting down.
TAGTTAGCAGTGGTTGTTTGAGGCTAGTGAATCAAAGCCTTCAGCCACTACTCATGGGAAATAACCGCTATAGAACTGTTTGTCCAGTTCCGTCCCATTTTCCACATTTCTCTTGTCAAACTACCTTGTAGGCTTATTCTTTATATGGGCTGCTCACTTTGTGCTCATCAGCCAGTCACCCTCTCTCATTTCCCTTAGGGTGACAGCTTCCAGCAGTACTCCTGTTTTGCTTGCAGTGTTCCTGAGTCCCAACTCCAGCATCTGGGTGTCCTGTTTCAGATCTGCCTTTTAGCCAGCCAGATGGTGATTCTACCCCCTGCTGTCCATGTCCAGATTTCATACTTTTGCACAACCTAAGTTGGCAAGCTTGAAAATCATAGTTAAATTGACATAGCTGATTAGTGATTCCTGCATCACCCAAAGATAGCAGTCATAACGTGTGTGCCTCAAATGTGCAGCTATTGTTTACTGATATGTTGATATTGATGTACCTGCAAGAGCTTTTCTTATGCCATACAGCCTTATCATCTTGGAAATACCATCCTCCATGTTTCTATCCTTAAGGTGAACAGGCGAATTTGGTTTTTTTTTTGCAGAACCCAAAAAAGCTTCTCCATGAAAAAAAATCAAGCTTATAATATATATATATATAAATATATATATTTTTATCACATTGTGTGTACATATAACACACGGTATATATATATATTTACAAGAAAAGTTTTGTTGTGATTTTTCCATTTTCTGCGGTGGGGTCTATGTTTAATGACTGATTCGATGTTATAAGAAGAACAGCTAGCAGGCTATCTACCCTGAGGGAAAACTGAAGGAATCTGCAGAAACTTAGGTTGTCCTTTGCAAAGCAGATGACATTTTGAGTACTCCCTGGGCACATATATGAAGCTGTAAAAGCTTTCTCTTTATTTTTAAAGTGCTCTTTGAGCATAAAGGATTTCCCCAGAGGAACTTTGAAGAGGAACATGAAGGTCTCCATCTGTCCCAGATGGTCACAGAGTAGGGTGCAGCTCCCTTTTGCCTCTGGGAAGTGATGCTGTGCTACCTATACCCAAGACCTGGGAAGAGCTGTGACATCTCACAAAAATGAGTGGTTGTGTCTGTTCTTTGTTTCCCCTTTGCTTAGGGAACCTTCCTGTTTTAAACTGATCTCAGCATCCTTTGCATGTCATTGCTTTGGGCTCGCTCCCTGCTTTCTTAGTAGCCCCTTGGGGTGGTTGATTACTTCTGCAGCCAGCGCAGTAGCCAACATAGGTGGGCAAAGTGTCCGTCTCTGTTGAAGACCAGGCACACAAACAGTTTATTTGTTTGAGGAGATGAAAAGTACTTTTCCCTATTCTACTAAGGGACAGTATGGTCCAGAACCTTTCCTAGGCCAGTGAAGCTTTGTGATAACCCTGCTTGATCTGCTGTTGAAGCTGCCACAAGCAAGCCCATCAGTACCACTACAGCCTGGAAAAGTGGGTAGACCTAATCGCCCCATTCAACCTCTGTGTGAATATTGAAGTTAAAAGATTTGCTCCAATTCCATAGAAGGAAGCAGAGCAGGAAATCTGCTCTATTGTATATATGGCACACCCCAATAAAATTTTGAGAGTACTTGTACAGCTACAGTACAATGTGGTGTTTCTCCTGTTCTAAAAAGCAGAAAATCATTTTACCTCAGTGCCGCTCTATTATTCTGATCTCTGACCCACAAGCAGAGATAACCAGCTTGGATTTGGTAGCTTACATTGTCTCAAAGCCAGTTCTAGCTAACAGGTCTTTCTCCTGTAGTCCCTTGTATGCTGCAGATGTTCTTCAGCAGCACATCTTCCTACCATCCTCCCCCTCTGCACCCAAAGTGACAGTCCAGCCTCATCGTCACCTGCATTCCTGATAAGCGAGTTTGTATTGCTTTGCTCTTACTATCTGAAAGAATGCATTTATGAGAATAACTGGCTTCCCAGAGTTAATGGGTCAGTGAGTGTCCTCATTTATGTGCTCTCAATCTATCCATTATATTTCTTATTGGAGTCTTTCTGCTGAGACAACTGGAGAAATATGAAGCCCCCTGTAACCTCTTTAATCAAGTTCTGGTGCAGTATCAGTAAGGTTCAGCAGATCCCTATGAAGTTTTTAATTTTCATTGCTTTTTTCCTCTGCTTTCTGGGTATGGGCTTGAGAGAAGGATTTCTCATCTCTCCACAGAGGTAGGCTGAATTAGACTGCCAATGATGGGCTTGCGTGTGCTCTGGCAATGTAATTTAGGAGGTCATCAGTCTATAATGAAAACTTAGGTCCCTTCTGGCATTTTCATTCGTTTGAGATGGCTGAGTGCTTTGCCTCCTTTCTTTATTGCATGATTTTTATATAATTGTTCCAACTTACACATAATTACATTAGATCTGCTGTTTAAATGCCATCTAGTGCTCTTCTTTATTCAAAAGACTGCTGCTGTTATCAAATTTAAAAGAACACGGAAATGTGAGATACTTTCACAGCAATAGTAGACTTCCAGTCTACATTACCCATTTATACTTTACTCACTTCATAACCTGAAGCACCAAGCGCACGGTCGTGTACCACTCAGTGCTGAAATCCTGCGGCAGTGAGGAAAACCTTAGCGAGGGAGAGTGAAGCAGGAGGATAAACACTTGACCTCCCTTTTCTTAGCTTTTATTTTCTATATTCATGTAACCACTAGCTTCAAGTTGAGGACATGAGTGTCAGTGTAGTAACTTTTTGAAAAGTAACCGCTTTCGGGGTTGAAGGCTGTTGCTTTCTCTTTTGAAAGCACTTCATCTCACAAATGGTTTTGGAATATGCTGTGCTCACGGATCTTTACGGCACAAAGATGATGCTTTTCAGCCACTAGCACAATGCCTGTCTTCTCTTGAATTCAGGCACTCCTGACTCTTTTATTGTTCCAGTCTTATTTCAAGCATCACAGTATTAATTTGCAGAAATAGTTTTTCCCATGAGCTGAGGTTAATGCTTGGTTTCTGTTAATAATTTATTGTTCCATCTCCCCTGTTTTTCTAAAAGGTACTATGAATGATATGGCTCTGAGTTTATATGATTTCATTAAAAAGACAATTTCCTCCAAGTGCAGTTTCACTCTTTAGATTTCCTTGTGTGCTGCTGGGCACCAAAGCAACCCAGGAAGCCAGCAAGCCAAGAAGGGTCCTGGTGAGAGTTCGTTAAGTTTTAACATTCAGCACTCTGTAAAATGCTTATGAAGGACTGTGGCCCAGCCTATGTGGGATTAGATAAAAAGGCATTAAAAAGCATTCAGAATGAACTGTGGATGAAACATGTAAATACTTTATAATTTGGCTGTTGGAGGGAGGATTGGAAGTGATGTTCCTTCTGTACGTTTTGCAGTCAAACTGGGCATGCACGAAATGCATAATTTTAGATGTAGTTAATTGCTGTGCAGGTATGTAGAAGTGCCTGATGTGTCTAGTGTTTAGACCCCATTTTTAGTTGTTTCTCATGTTGCCAGCATTTAACCACCTGAAGTGGAGCTTTGCCTGTCCTGTCTAATCAGGTGAAATTACAAAGAAGTTTTGTTTCTCCTTTTGACTGGCTTACAATTTGCGTTGAGCGTATGCCATTTATTCTTCTGGTGAAAATCTGTTCAAATCTTGTTGAAAAACAAGCTTGTATGTGCTCAAGAGGCACTTGTTGCAGTTTGATTTTCTGTCTTGCTGTTTTCAAGAGTAGACACTTAAGAGTCTCTAAGGCAGATTCTGAGATTCTGTGCCATCACTGCTTTTAAATGGACTTAAATGATGCACAAAGTGATCAAGCACCTCTAGCACAGTATAGTTGGGACCAGAACTTTTGTCTTGATTGCTCCTTCTGAACCACTGAAGCAATCTTAGCTAAATCTGCTGATCTTCCCACCCTGTGCTTCATGCAAGACTGAAGGATGGGGCAGCCATGCAGTCTCATTTCTAAGGCTTCAATGAACTCAGTTTCTATTGCAAATCTATGGGCTGTTCTAACTAATATCATCTTTTACAATTGTTTTGGTGTCTTTCTGGTGGTCAGACCAGCTGGGTGGAAGAAGCTCTTAGGTGTGGGGCCAATTTTCTTTTTTCTAAGAAAAGGTGGGAAAAGGATCTGTAGGAGGGGCTCTACTGCCAAAATCCTTCAAAAGTCAATGCAAGTGGCTTCAGGATTGCTATTAGGATTGATAGTGTTAAGCTATCTGAATAGCACTGTGATCTATCCTCATTAAGAGAAAATACAACAACATATCTATTAATTTTCCTTCAAATGTTGGAAAACTCTATTTGAAATCCTCCACTTCCACAAAATGAATAAAATTATAAATGGCTCCTTTTTCCCCCTCTCTGCCTCTGACACGTTCATCTTGCCTATCTCTAACTGTGAAGCCCACACTGTGACCACCACTACATTTTCCTCAGTAGAATTAATGAGATTTTAGACATCTGTATTTGCAGCCAGATGATTCTCCCTGGTACAAAAGAGCAGTTTGTTTCAAAATCTCTTAAGAAGCATGTTACAGAAATTGCGCATGAGATGCAAAGAGAACTGCCTGAGGTAGAGAAGGAAGATCTCAGGGTTCAAGCACTTGGAGGATAATGCAGCCTCTCAAAACTAAACTCTTTGTTTGATAGTGAAATAGCTTTCATGTGTGACAGGAGAGAATTAGTCATCTTCCTTTAAAATGAATCGATCGCCGGCCACCTGCTGTTCTAGCTGTCACGAACTGTCCTCTATTTCAGTTAAAAAAACAAAACAAAACAAATCTGTTTTTAGACTGTTGGAGCTTAAAAAATAATAATCAAGATGAATAACCTCTTGGTTTTCCACTGCCATAGAAGTGACGTCAGTCACTCACTGGTGCCAGATGTTATTGTTAACAACATGTTTTTGGCACACTAGGCTCATATTTAGGTAAAAGGGTGCAAAGCAGGTAGAAGTTGGAGTGCCAGAATCCTAGGTCCGTCAATGAATGGGAGGAAGACTCCCCTGTCATTGCAGACTTGGTCTTGCTGTGGCCAACTCAAGGCATCCTTCTTATAGGTTCTGCTAATAGTTTCCACTCTCTGGGTTTGTCTGCTGAGTCTTTAAATACTAAGAACTTCAACATAACTCTTGAATGTTAAATAGTGTTGTGCAAGTTGGGAAAACCATCTATCTTCAATGGTTAACCTCCCCCTCTGCCCTGGTGAAGCCACATATGGAGTACTGTGTCCAGTTCTGGGTTCCCGGGTTCAAGAAAGACAAGGAACTACTGGAGAGAGTCCAGCAGAGGGCTCCAAAGATGATCAAGGGACTGGAGTATCTCTCTTCTGAGGAAAGGCTGATAGTTGTGGGTCTGTTTAGCCTGGAGAAAACTGAAAGGGGATCTCATCAATGCTTGTAAATATCTTGAGGGCAGGTGTCAAGAGAATTGGGCCAGACTCTTTTCAGTGGTGCCTAACAACAGGACAAAAGGCAACGTGCACAAACAGGAACACAAGAAATTCCAACGTGCAGAAAACTTCTTTATTCTGAGGGTGACAGAGCACTGGGACAGGTTGCCCAGAGAAGCTGTGGAGTCTTCTTCTCTGGAGATATTAAAAACTTGCCTGGATGTGTTCCTGTCCAACCTGCTCTAGATGGCCCTGCTTTGGCAGGGGGGTTGGACTAGATGATCTCAGAAGATCCCTTCCAACCCCTGCAATTCTCTGATGCTGTGCTGTCAGAAAGAAGCAAAAAAACCACTGCTGTATGTAAAGCAGGTGAAAATGAGAGGGACTTATTAGAGGGAATATAAGAATCAGCTGCTAGCCCATGAAATGCACAGTAAGTACCCTTTGTTCTCCTTACCCACAAATAGCCCTGATGCTGTCATATTGAGAAAAATGAGCTAATCTGATAGCTATAGAAGATTTAAATAGTTGAATGTAGTTTGGAAGTGGTAAAAAATAACAGCTATGCTGTGCTCCAGAGTTGAAACTGTGCCTGTCACAACTTATAGGGCAGGGTAAGAAGTGAAGGTACCCCTTATTTGCAGTTAGTCAGGCATGGCAAATGCTCTTTCAACCACTCCGAAGAGCTGGCGAGCTCCTCCAAGCATTGTGCTGCTTATGGTGCTGCTGGGAGTTGCCTCTTTGGTCAGAGGCTCAGAGCATGTGCTGACACTCTCCCGATTTTCTAACCCAGATTATTCTTAAACAGATAGCAAAGAAAAAAGGCAAACCAAGACGATGCAGAAAGAAAATCACACACAATGGAAAGAAAAAATAAAGTCTTGTGTCTAGCTGCTCTTCAGTATGCAGGTGAAGCTGATGGCTGTGGCTATATAATGGGTTTCCTCTCTGTGCTATAGGTAGTAAATATCCAAGGAGACTATGGCTAGCAGTCATGAGGATAGTATAAATCATTGCTTCAGTCCCTGATTTTTCCCTCATTTGAGCTATTTTTAAGTCCCTCAAAAGAGGAGGGGGATGACATTAGACTATTCCCTCATTGTTTTGCTCACTAACTAGCTCTAGTTTCTGCCACAGCTGTTTTGGTTCATTATTTTTCAGTTTACTGCTCCTCTTGTTTATCAGACGTGATTTCAGCATGTTTCCTTGTGCTGTGCTTGGGACAATTTGTCTTCAGCCTGAGCCTCCCTCAGAACAGCAGGAGTAGCTGCAGCACAGCTCAGCAGCGGTTGTCTGCTCGAATATTTACCCACCTTCCCAGCAAGACCTTGAAGTTGTTCCTGAATTCTCAGCTGCTGCAGAGGTGTTTTTTATCAGTATGCTACCTAGCAAACAGAAGGCCAGTTGGGTTACGTTACCAGGGCGGTCGTTAGAGGATGGCTGCATGTAGATACACTGTAAGGGTAAATGCCTCTGGCAACAGGGGTCCTTGCAGCCAAATTCTTTGATGCTGGTGGCAGTCACTGGCACTGTGGGCACTAACACAGGATGGCTTCTGCTTATTTCCTCGGCATTGAAGATGCTGCTAGCAACGGAGGAGGTATTTTATCAAATTCAGGCTCTTCCCCTTCAGCCCATGCACTTTGGCAAGCACTGTGCATCAGCAAAGAGGGAAATTGACTCGGGTACAGTGAAAGACAGAAAAAAAAAAAAAAAATCAATGCCATGTAATTATCAGCATTTCCAGCCCAATAGCCAGCACCCTGCACTGCATCAAAAGCAAAATCATGGAGTCCAATATTGGAACATTAGTGCCAGCTGCATATTGCACCTTTGAAGTTATGTTGTCTTCAGTTTCCCCTGTTATTATTTCCTTTATTGTTTGTTTTAGTAAGACGAAAACAGGGAGCATGTCCAGTTTGCCCTACTTTTCAGCAGTTTTTAATAAGCAGCACTACACTTCTGGCAGTGGCACTACAGCTGCTGGAGCAGCCACTGGGCAGGATGGACCCTCCCAAGCCTCAGAGCCATTCTCTCTTGCTGCATCCATAACATATCAACTGGTTTATGTCTGTCTGAACTCTCATTAGGTTTTGTGCCCCTGCTTTGACCAAAACAGTGTTCTGTAACCTCCCTTCTTGAAAGGCAAGAAACCTTCCCATTTCCATGCTGAATGTGTACACAGTCAGTCTTTTTAACATATTTTTTAACCCACTTGCTCTTAAACCAATGCTTTATGTATATTTACGCACAGATCTTTCCTCCCCCATGTCTGGGTTTATCTTACTTCTCATATTTCTCTCTTAAACAATACACAAATCAAGTTGTTTTCCTTTTTTTTTCCCCTGCAAGACAAACTACCTATTACTTTGACCACCTGAACAGTGCTGCTCTCTATCTGTTTGAATCTCAACTCAAATTATTGAATATTGATGACCATAATTTTACCCAGTTCTCCAGTCTTTTGTACATTAGTCCTAGCATTTTTTTATGTCCTTCTCCATTAAGGATTAGTTAGATCCAAGCGAACAGCAGAAATATTTGCAATTAGTCACTACATAGATCTTTTCAGTATCAGGTGATTTAATTAGTTTCCTTCATTTCTAATACAGCTCTGTCTTCAGTGAAGAACTTGCAGACCTACTTTCCCATGTAATTTAATATAAATTCAGCTTCTTAGTCTTTGGGATTTTATTTTTAATGATCAAATCTTCCAAAATTGTTTCAGCAATTACAAGACCAATAAAAATAGCATACAGTCTGTTGGGTTTTTTTGACTATTTGGTGGAGAAATCTGCCACCCATCCCATTTAGAAGTAACTTACCCTGCTATTACTCGTCACAGTTATTCTACATTCTTTATCTAGGACATTTAAGTGTCCCTTAACGATGCTATTAGTAATAAAGCTCTTTTTCTGGCAACATTACCTAAATATCTATAAAACAGACAGACCTCATCATGAAATTATATAGTGATTTCTCAGCCCAGTAGAATATGTACTCTTTTATATGTATTCTTTGCCTTTTTTTTTTCCCAAAGAGATTGAGACAGATACTGTTTTGCCAGTGCCACTGTTTCTACCCTTATACTTTTACGCTCTGTTCCTTCGTCGATACACCCCACTGCCTTTATCTTCATCTCTGTCTTTCGGCAGACTGCTTTTCCTCGATACATCTGCTCTAAATGTGGCTGCTATTTTACCACATGCTGTTATCCCTTATAGTGTCTGATTTCACATCCTGTTCCAATAGTTTGACCTTGCCTGGTCTGTTTGCCAGGCCTCCTGTATTAGTGATCGACAGGAAAGCAGTTTCTTACCAGCCAGGCTCAGTAACCCAGCTGGGAGAGAAACAGTCGCTTAGAAGTGCTATCAGCTTCTTGACTTTGCTTCCTATTGGTACAGGTTTTCTTCTTCATGCTCCATCAGCTGTAGCCTTATTTTTTGTTACCTCATTTGTTATTCCAGAGAACTAAATCCATGCCCAGTTTCCCCTTCATTTTTTTCTAGTCTAAGGTCCTTTCTATAAGTCATGCCAACCCTGTTTTGTAGGAATTCAGGTTTTCATTCAGCAAGCTTCATCCTCTTTTCATGACTGCCTTCCTGCAGCAAGTTTCTCCCAAATGTTCTCAGATCTGCTTTTCTCAGTCTGCAACAAAAGCATGAAACCTGGGAGACTGAACCCAAAGGTGTCCCACTTTGCAGGTAATACAATAACAGTTTGCAGTTCAGCATGGAAGTATTAACAAAAAAATGATATTATTATCTTAAATGCCATGTGATAAGCGATAGCAAAATTCCTTCTGTGCAACAGCCACATTACTGGAAGTTCATTTTTCCAGAAATGTCTTTTATCCAGATTATTTATTTTAAGTTTCTTTTCCAACTGGTTTAAGGAGTGAAGAAGGTTTTATTTGCGGCTCTTGTTTCACCATTAAGCATCTTAGAGGCTATCACTCTATATTTCAACAATAACAGTATGTTAGATGGTGATAAGGTGTTCCCTGGAGCTGTGAAGGGGAAAATCCCAATACAGATACATGACTAAACTACATGACAGTACATAAACTGCATCCTAAATGCATGTGCACCTCCAAGATGTTACAATACATGTAGGTACCTTAAGCTTTCCTAAGCACTTAGACTTGAATCTCAGTTTATAGCAGGTATTAGTTGAGGGCACTCAAGCTTTCCCCAGCAGGCCAGGAGCAGCCTGGTGTCCTGCTGCAAAGCAGTCCCATGGGTCCCTTCCCCAGTCTTTGCACTGGCAGTATAATTTCATCGTTTTATGTTTTTTCAGTGACTCAGATCCACTCATCAAGCTTGACAATCTCTGCAGATTTCCTGTTGGCACTGTTGCTGCAGAGAGAGGCAGCACGTAACAGATTTCAGTGTAGCAAGTCCTGGTTTAAGAGCAAGGAAATCCTGGTTTAAGAGCAAGGAAATCCTGATTACCTCCATGGGTATATCCTATGGCTGATATGTTGGATTATTTTGATGGTTCTCAGAATTGCAATAGAACAAATACATGCATAGTTAGTGCATGAAATTACCCGGAATTCATTCATGGTTACTTGTGAGTACTAATATCTAATCAGACATTGCTCTGGGGACATGTGTGCATTGGTACTTCTGATTAGGAAGTCCTCACAAAACGTGAACGTACATTTTTGAAAAACTCAGTTCTGCATTAAGTGGAGCTGGCGGTGCTTGTTGGCACTGGACACAAAGCTGTTCGGAATAAAGCTAATTGCTTTGTGCTTTGAATATGTGAACTAATGAGTTTCGTTAGTGAAAGTGCCTAAGCTTATCGCTATACTAATATTAATATATTCTATTAATGACACTGTTTACAGCTGTTTGTGCAATAGAGCCTTGATTTCCACAATATATGTTTAACTGCTGTTTGGTTTCAGTGAGGCTTAAGCAGATACTTAGATGCAAGCTGTTCCAAAAGTGTGGGGCCTCACTGTGAACAAAATGAATATGCAAGGACATTTCAGGGCATTCTGAAGCATCCTGAAGTAAAGCACCGGGAAGGCAACTCTTTGCTGGAGCAATACAAGACTTCGTTGTAGGGAAGGTTTTTAATTACGATCCCACACTCAGTGTTTTGAGAGGTTGCAGACAGCAATTTTTTGTGTGCTTTTTTTTTGTGGAATGTAGTAGTTCTTCTCTATGTTCACACTGCTGGAAACCACCAGGACCCTGATTTTCTGCAGGCTGAGCCAGGTGGGCAGACCTTAATGTGAAGAAAGCAGAGCCCTTACAAGTCCAAGCTCTGTGGGAAAACGTGTGCCCTGTTTTCAGCTGGGATAAAGTTAATTTTCTTTCTAGTGGCTGCTCTGTTTTAGATTTGGTATGAAAGGAATGTCGATAACACATATTGGTTTAGTTGTGATATTTATACTAGTCAAGGACTTTTTTCAGCTTCCCATAGAAGCTGAGAGGGATCATAGGCGGGACAAGCCGGCCAGTGGAATATTCCATACCATAGACATTGTACTCAGTATATAAATGGGGGTTTGTTGCGGGGGGGGAGGGAGCGGGGTAGGAATCCATAATCACTTCTCAGGATGGGCTGGGCAACTGATCACTTGGTGGTGAGAGCAACTTTAAGTTGATGAGCAAGCAAATGAGGAAGATGAACTACAGCGTTCTACTGCAGTACTCTGTGAAAGCACTGAGTAGTTTCCAATACAGTTTTCAAACCATCCAAGATAAAGAGATGGTTGATGCTGTCATTTTGTCCTCATAGATTCAGCCTGAAGCTCAGACATTTATGTGATATTGTTTTTGTCTCTTTTTCTGTAGCCTGTCAATTTTGAACTCTTATTGAAAGTTCTCTATTTGGAATTGATCTCTACCAGAGTTTGACTTCCGGTGCCTATAGAAGAGCTGGGGAGGGACTCTTTGCCAGGAGATGTAATGATAGGACAAGGGGAAACGGTTTTAAATTGGAAGAAAAAAGATTCAGATTAGATCTCAGGAAGAAATTTTTTACTATGAGGGTGGTGAGACACTGGAACAGGTTGCCCAGGGAAGTTGTGGATGCCCCATCCCTGGAAGTGTTCAAGGCCAGGCTGGATGGGGCCTTGAGCAACCTGCTCTAGTGGGAGGTGTCCCTGCCCATGGCAGGGGGGTTGGAACTTGATGATCTTTGAGGTCCCTTCCAACTCTAACCATTCTGTGATTCTATGATTCTATGATTAAAAAATATCCTAATTGATGGTTGCCTCTACCCGGAATGCTGTTAGCTCAGTGCAGTGTGCAGGGGTTCATGTGCCAGTAGATTTGATATATAAGAAGCATTTGTCCATTTAGCTTTCTGCATTTCATAAGGCTATGGATTTCTTTGTTACATGTGGGAGCTGTCATGCTGAATCAGAGCTGTGGTGATTCATTGGCTTAATGCTACCGGAACCAGAAGCAACATTCCCACAAGAATTTCAATTAAAAATCAGAAGAGATGCAAGATATACACTTTTATCAGGGAGAGTGATTCATCACTCGGAAAGAACTAGCCTTGGAAGCAGCAAATTTTTCATTTGTGTTTGCAAATTAGCACTGGAGGTCTCTCCGGAAGACATGCTGTAGCCAAAAACAAGTTACTGGGTTCAGTACAAGGATAACTAAGTGAAATTAGGTGGCACATGATAGAAAAATGGGTTACATGAAGAGACAGTCTTTTTAGTTTGTTTGTCCTACATGCAGTACAATAAAGTCCCTAGGAACAGAAAAGATTGGCTTTCTCAGGAGGACAAAGGCTACCTCTGATTTGTCCTCCTCCCTCAGTCATCTGGAGCTGTGAAGGTTTCATGCTGCTGCCTTGGCGCCTGCCTTTGACAGAGATCATTGGCACAGCACTGATTCAGCGCTGAAGCTGTGTCTTTTTACTGCAGGGCTGGCTTTAGAAAATAGGTGGCCTTCTGCAAAATCAGCATATGTTTTGCATGGGAGAAAAACGATGTGGCAGAGTGTGTGTGTGAGGAGGAAGGCAGCTAGGAAGATCAAATTTATCATTTTCTGATCCTGGAAACTGGAGAATGTAATCACCTGGGATTTTTTTGCGGCTTTGAAAAGTTCAGTAAATTTGAAATAAATTGTGAATATGCTCTAATACATGGTTGTGTGTAGGGACTACGAGTAGCACATATTTGGTTTTATTGGCATGGATTGCTTATGTCTCTGAATTTGTTATTCATGCATGCCAGATCCCAGTAGGTGTTTTTGTCTACAATCTCCTTTTTAGGACCACTGTGATCCCCTATTGTTTTCTATCCTAGAAAGGGCTGTATTTTATTTGTGGAAGTAAAAAAAATTCATAGGTTAATCAAGGCTCCTCACACTTAGATCAGGCCTCATTGAACTGCAGAGGGAGAACATCTACAAGGTGATGTTCTTTCATGTCCTTATTTTTTTGTTGGGATGGTATAGAGGCTTTCATTTTGGTATCATTTTCCTTTTACATTTCCTGGTCTTTCCTCTAATTTATCCTTTAAGATTTACACTCCTCGATGGCCACCAGTAGAGATCAAACTGAGAAGAGAAATCCCACAGTCCTCCATGCGCTCTAGAGTTCATGTCTCCTGTAATTAGCAGATTTATGGGAACTGAAGAAAAGTTCAGGTGTTCACCGCAGTTAGAAATGCATACAGTTGCAAAAGTAATAGCTCTTGTCTCAATTATTTACAGGATTTGGCCAAAGTGGTAAAAGCTAGCTGCCAAAACTTCAGTTGCAAAATCAGCCTATAAAAGCACACTACTGAAAGTGTTATGTTTCTCAAAGTTACTGAGTATTCTCCCACTAGGATTCAGAGTGGCTGTAGGGCTATAAAAGATGTGAAAGATTGCTTTGGCTGAAAGTGGAGTGCTGTCTTGTCTAACTTTGCTCTGACAGATCCTAGGAGTGAAATCCAGCAATGTGATTTCACTAGTTATGTGCTGCACATAAAGAGGCTGAGGGCATGTCGATATCACATTACCTTGTGGCTCTGTTTTGGACAATGCCAGGAAGTCCTCTTCCAGGGGGCATTGCTGCTGGGGATGATTCACTCCAAGCACCCCATGCAGCAGGTATGAGATATACTTCCAAGTATTTCCAACAGCCTTACCCCACCAGCACTCAGAGCTACCTTTGTGCCACACACCATGACCAGTTACACACGCCTTCAGCAACACCACGGAGTTGAGCTGCGTTTTCAATATTTCAGGTACTTTGTACTACCAAAACAATGTGCAATGTGCCCTTGTTGCCAAGAGGGCCAATAGAATCCTGGGCTGCCTAGGGAAGAGTGTGGCCAGCAGGTTGAGGGAGGTCATTCTCCCTCTCCACTCTACACTGGTGAGGCCACAACTGGAATACTGCATCCAGTTCTGGGCCCCCCAGTTCAAGAGGGACAGGGAACTACTGGAGAGAGTCCAGCGTAGGGCAACTAAGGTGATTAAGGGATTGGAACACCTCCCTTACGAGGAAAGGCTCAAGGAACTGGGACTCTTTAGCCTGGACAAGCGAAGGCTGAGGGGAGACCTTATTTATGTTTATAAGTATCTAAAGGGTGGGTTGAAGGATGTTGGAGCCGGGCTCTTTTCAGTGGTTTCCAGTGATAGAACAACGGGCAACGGGCTCAAGCTGGAACATAGGAAGTTCCACTCAAATATGAGGAAAAACTTCTTTACAGTGAGGGTGATGGAGCACTGGAACAGGCTGCCCATGGGCGGGTCATGGAGTCCCCTTCTCTGGAGATCTTCAAGACCCGCCTTGATGCAATCCTGAGTAATGTGCTGTAGGCATTTCTGCTTTAGCAGGGGAGTTCGACTCATGATGCCTAGAGGTCCCTTCCAACTCTGACAATTCCATGATTCCATGAAAACACACACAAAGAAGAATAATTTTGTCTGAGTGCCACCAGGGTGGGATATGAAGACCAGCTGCTGAGTGCTGTTCAGACAGGACCTGGCCTGAAATTGTACACCTCTCTGGAGCTTGGACATCTGACCTAAATCTTCAAGGAAAAACTTCTGCCAAACTGGTGGCCACTGGTCTGATAGGTGACAGTATCCTTCTTTATAAGATGATGTGATGCTCATGGTCTTCCCTCAAGATGATGTGACAACTTGGTGCTGCTTTTTTTGACTAACATTGTGAGATTTCAAGCCACTAGGCTCTAGTTAATGTTTCAGTTTCAATTCCCCTGAACTGAAGCTCATCTTCCTCTCCTCCTGAAGCTATGCCACTGTGCAGCAAAGATGTGCTTGATGCTTAGAACTTTTCCTTAGATCTATCTTAAGCCAAGGTGGTCACTAACAGGACAGGAAAAAGTCCTGTAGTGTATGTCAAAGTCTGAAAGCAAACTGGAAAGCTGGGAACCATGAAGATAAATCTGCAGGTGAGCCATTGCTGCGTTGCACACGCATGGGCTTTTTCCACCTTTAGCCTTGCAGAGGGAGGATGCGAGAGTGCACACTGTCCCTACACTGTTACCCCATAATCTGGAATTCAAGTGGTAACCTTCTACAAGAAATGGCTTTGAGCCACCTCAAGTTTTCAAGGCTGGCCCGGTGATCTAATGCTAAACTGTGGGTAGATGAACAGGTAGAAATCCCCCAAACCACTCCCACTACCTTCTGGCTTTTGATAGAAGGAAAGCAGCAGATAATTCAGTTCAAAAGAAACCTGATGCTGGCTGTCTGGCAGGTTTTGACAATGGTGGCCTTGTGGGACATATGACACAGGAGGGGGTCTTGATCTGGCTCAGTTCCTGGGCTGTATAGGCCTGGGCTCGCTCCAAACATGAATTAAAGCTACAGGTGCCGTGAACTTTATTAAAAACAAGACACAGCTGGAAGTTAAGTGGCAATGGGATACTCCAGCTCCATGTAAGTACTTTAAGCACAGAAGTCCTCTTGGGTCCTGGCCCTAAGTAGCCACTTGTCTGTACCGATTTTCTACAGAGACAAAAGTGTTTGACCTATGGTCTTACCTTTCACTGCATTGTTGTCCTGAGCACATCTCAGACTACTTGCCTGCACTGAAAAATTGGTTCTTAATAGCCGGTCATTTTGAGTGAGAGTAGAGTCTGTTCAGTACTAAGGGTGTTAAAACGTGAGGGATGAGACCGAAATCTAGCTAAAGTGACAGAATGACACACTCAAGATGAACTCAGAATAGTTCTGTGGTCGTGAAAAGGAAGACTACAACAAAAAGCCTTTCTGCTAGTCCCTCTGTCTCACCTTTTTCCAGGAGGACTGAACAGGAATGTGTAGCTGTTCTCTCAACTCATTTTCTTCATACCAGCACTGGCTTATGTATGTATGATTTTTTAAGATAGTAGCTCTTATTGAATTACTGAGCTAGTCTATCAGACAATATCTTGACTTCTCTGGAATTTCAAGTCCTGAATTTGATGGTTGTGTTATCTTTTTCATAAGGCTGTCATGGCAACAAAAGGACAGCAAGATTTTCTTTCAAATCCTGCCTGTTTGTTATCCAGACGAAGTGATGGTGTACCTCTGGTTATTAAATGTAACTGCCCTTACTAAACACCTTCCACATGGGCATGTCTAACCAGGTATTTGCTCAGCTTCACCGCCTCCTCCTTTTTCCCCTTCTACGGACAAGTGTGAAAGGGACTTTGTTTTAAATAGTCAACTCTATAATAATAGAAAACTCCACTATGTGTTTTGTCACAGGGTATTTCCATCCTCTTGGTGGAGGTTACCTCTGCCAAATTTTCCTTCTATCCCACCTAGGACAGGGTCAACCAGGGGCTCCAGCATCCCAACCATGGTGAAAGCCCAAAACAGCAGCTCTTCCTTCACGTGCTCCTTCCTCAGCGTGGTCATAGACAGCTCGCCTTCTATATGAACCCTCAGCAAGTTTGCTGACAATACCAAGCTGTGTGGTGCAGTCAACATGCTGGAGGGAAGGGATGCCATCCAGAGAGGCCTGGACAGGCTTGAGAGGCCTGTGCAAACCTCATGAAGTTCAACCTGGCCAAGTGCAGGGTCCTGCAGGCACAAATACAGGTTGGGCAGAGAATGACTGGAGAGCAGCCCTGAGGGGAAGGACTTGGGAGTGCTTGTGAATGAGAAGCTCAACATGACCCAGCAGCTTCCTAGGCTGCATCCGAAGAATTGTGGCCACCCGGTCAAGGGAGGTGATTTTACCCCTCTACTCTGCTCTTGTGAGACCCCACCTAGAGTTATGCATCCAGCTTTGGAGTCCTCAAGACAGGGAGGACACAGAGCTGTTGGAATGGGTCCAGCAGAGGGCCACGAAGATGATCAGAGGGCTCGAGCAACTCTCCTGTGAAGATGGGCTGAGAGAGCAGGGGTTGTTCAGCTTGGAGAAGAGAAAGCTCTAAGAAGACCTTATAGCAGCCTTTCAATACCTTAAGGCAGGCTACAGGAGGGATGGGGAGGGACTCTTGATCAGGGAATGTATTGATAGGACAAGGGGTAATGACTTTAAATTGAAAGAGGGGAGATTGAGATTAGATATTAGGAAGAAATTCTTTATTGTGAGGGTGGTGAGGCACTGGAACAGGTTGCCCAGGGAAGTTGTGGACGTCCCTTCCCTGGAAGTCAAGGCCAGGGTGGATGGGGCTTTGAGCAACCTGCTTTAGTGGGAGGTGTCCCTGCCCATGGCAGGGAGGTTTGAACTCGATGATCTGTAAGGTCCCTTCAACCACAAACCATTCTATGATTCTATGAACCTTCTCTTTGTCCCACTTGCTGCCATTGTTGCCCTGAGCTATAGGAACTGCAAACAGTAAAGGAAATGTGATTTAAGTATGAACGGATAAATTGCTGCAGACTTATGACTGGAATATGCTAAATTAAAAATGAGCGATAAACTACCTCTGCTGCCAAGAAATGCAATACAGTTGCCTGTGAGATTTTGTATTTACTCTTTTTTTTAATGGCAATTTCAGCAGCTTATTTTTAGAGACTTCACAGTCAGCTGCTTTATCGCTGATATTTATGTTTTATTTTCCACTGCCAGTTTCTTCTCCTAACCTTTAACTTTTACCTGTTGTGTGGCTGAAGTAATACCTTTCCCTCTTTGATAGCTAAGCCCAAGGTATTTGGTCTCACGTTAGCTGTGCAAAACTACTGAGCTTCAACAGTTGTTCACCATACTAACAAAGTTGGTCCGAAGTTTCTCAGTGAACTATGTAAAAATTATCACAACCTTCATTTCCTCTCCCAGACAGCTTTTTTCTAGGATATGAACTTTATAATCCAGTTCTTAATGATTTGCTATAACCATAAGACAAGGATCTGGCTATTGTGACATTCAATTTATTTTAAGATTTCACATTTCATGGTAAGCATAGGTGTAGATCATGAACTAGAAATTCCATCTTGCATGCTGATGCTCCCAAGAGATTGCTTTTCTTTGCCGTATGCTCTGTTGTATTTGAAAGGCATTTTGAAAATTCATGCATAGAAAAATTTTCCATTATCCTGGGGTAATTTAGATCCAGCAGAGGATGTAAAATATGTTGATAACACATGAAAGTTGCACCAAATTAATTAATGCTAAAGCTAACTGTAATTCCCAATGTATTGCTAGACAAACATCATTACAGTAATGTGAACTGAGTTTATTAAGAATGTCATCACCATGGATTTCCCTGTTAAGAAAGGATGCACTTGCAAAGAGTGTTTCTTGTTACTTTTGCACATACAAAAGCAAATATGCAACACTTGAAAAGTCACATTGCCCTTTTAAATAAACCTCAGTAATTTTTCTGTAAGTCTATTTTTTATTTTGTGATAAACTCGTAATGCCCCTGGGCCCTCCCAGAATATTTATGCAAAACAAATAATCAATCAAACAGGAATTTAGTTCTTTTTAACAATTACTTGCAGTCATTTCAAGAACAAATCTCTACTCTTTGCCTACAGATTCTGGTTTTGAATAACTTTCATTTTCCTTAGTTTTCTTGAGCTTTTGGTATTCAGGACTAAACCTTGCTTCATATTTTGAATTCTCTTTTACCTTAATTCCATTAAACAAATACTCAGCAGTGATGCTCACTCAGTGATGTAGATTTCCTTTCACTAGTCATGTAATTTACATCAGCTTGTCAAGCCATTGACAACTCCTTTCTACGAAAATACCTTAAAATAATGTCTAGAACCAGCTCAGTCTAGTATCAGGTTGTGTATATATTCCTGTTAGTGCCTTCCTCTGCAACTGTCTTGCAGTGTTTGTGTGTCACCTGTGTCTCAGAGCCATGACTCGTCTCTCCTCCATGTCCCTAAGTACCAAATGTGTCAGGGTGGAGAAAAGGTGTGACTCAGAGCTTGGAAGGTGAATACTGTATAGGATGACGGCCTAAATGTGTTCCAGCCTGCCTCCTACTCTCACCATGTCTTAAGGCCACAGAGGAACTCAGTCTGCTCCTCTTGTTTACATCATGGCATCCACTCATGCATGTGTATGTTGGGGTGAAATTCAGAAATTCATGTGCTGCAGAGAAGGGGAACAAGAAAACAATGGTCCAATTTACTCCACTTAACCTTGAGGGTTTTGGTGCTCTGGACCATGAATTGATACCATGAATTGATGCCAATTTGTCCACAGATCCCTAAATAAATTAAAGTCACAAGGTGACCTTGGAGTGTGCAAATTGCAAGCGTGTTTACACCGACACTGTTCCACAGTGCAACTTCACCCTGCAGTAAGTGACCTCCCTTGCTACGTCCTAAAGGATAACCAAGGCTTTAAGACAACAGTGGGGATTTTGTACTGTGGGCAGCCAGCCATGGTCATCGCAGGCTGGGCACTCCAAAGTGGAAATGTTGAAAGTCCTTGAGCACTTCTGAACTTTTTGTCTCACATTTCTCTGGACTCATGCTCCACCTTCCCTGCTTCTGCTGCAATCCAATGTAGCCAACGGGACTTGGTGCTTCTCGTTCACTGCTTGACAGGATCATGTCCAAGCAGAGCAGGGAGAGATGGCAATGACATAAAGCAAAGATGGAAAGGAAGGGTAAATCATGGCACAGTCAGGAAAGTCAAGGCACAATCTTGATTAAAGGCATGGGACTTAAGTACCGATGAAGAAGCAGCAGAGGAAAGAAACACCTACCTCTAAAAACAACAGAGAGAAAATAATCCCATGGGATTTTGTCTTTCCAGACAATAAGGTCAGCAGCAGCCCATTTTGCTGTCTGTGGAGAAGGCATGTTGGCAGAGGGAAAGCATGACAAGTGTGTTGTCATATCCCCCTCCAAGCAGAGCCACAAATGTGCTTCTGAAATCTTATCGATGCAAAGCAGTGCCAGAGTGTGAAAAGGTGGGAAAGTGGCATTCCCGGTCTCCTGACAATATGTGCTGTGAGTGAGCAACAGATGGAGCTTCCAGTATCACCAGCCTTTTCAGGCAGGCTTGCTCACATTGCAGGCTTATTAGGTATTTGAAACTGTGCAAACGGCTCTGATAATGAGAGTCCTAGCACCCTTATGTAGCCTAAATCCTTTTAAATTGAAAGTGATGCTTATGTACCACTAGACCATTTCCCAAGAGTGTTGACTATTTGTCCTTTCATGGCCTCTCCTAACATTGCATACATCCTTCATCTTGCTACATACAAGTGATTTTTGGGGGAAAGGATGAATGAAACACCTTGAATATATGATGCTGTTCGCTAAATTTCGATACACCACATAAACCAGGTTTCAACTGGAGCAGCATGTCTGGTGGTGACTGGAATCTGCACCCTGGTGCCAAATGGGAGCTGTTAGTTTATTGTCCAGCTAATGTTTAAAATCCAGCAGTTGCTATCCATCATCCTCACTGCAATTGTTTCTGTAGTGCAACAGAGAGTAACCAGGCGAAGGCACAGAAGCTGGCACTATGCAGAAAATTCCACATGCTCCCAAATTACAGATGACAGGTAGGGGGAAGGCAGAGACGCAAAGCTCTTCCAAGCTCTTCGGCAGAGCTGCTTCCCTGACACGTGATGATTTGTCCCCTTTCCTAATAAAAATGAGTAGTAGGGCCTACGGTTTGTGCTGCCTCATTTTGAGCCTGAGGAAGGGATAAATTTGGCTAATGTGTCACTCTTTTTTTTTTTTTTTTTTTTACTTGTTTGTTTTACAGGTTTAAAGGTTTAGAACTTTGCTTGATTTATTAGCTGGCTTAAAATTTATACTTCATTTCCCAGATGGAATGTGATGGCTGATGGCTAGGATGCTTTTTTTTTTTTTTTTCTTTTACTTGTTTGTTTTACAGGTTTAAAGGTTTAGAACTTTGCTTGATTTGTTAGCTGGCTTAAAATTTATACTTCATTTCCCAGATGGAATGTGATGGCTGATGGCTAGGATGTTATTTTAATAAGCTATCAGTTCGGAAATACCCCAAATATATGCCATAATTAAACATAAACATGATGTAGGGTGCAGAAATTGTTCTGTGAAGGAAGAAGACTGCCTCTGATGCAATTATTTTTTTTCCCCCAGTACAGTACAGCAGAAAGCTGTTCCACAGCAATATTAAGGAGACAGCTACTGCCCACAAGACATCTGCTGAAGTCGAAAGTAATAATAAAAATCAAGCACATTTGTGCTTTTACAGTTTAAGTGAGTTGTGAGACAAATAACCAGAACACCCTCTGACTTGGGGCGTGCTACTCGGCGGCTGCTGAACGGGGCTGGCGGGACTTGGCCGTGCTGCTGCCAGCAGGACCTGCTCACCCAAATTCCCAGGGGCTCACCGTCAGCGTATTGCTGTGCTGTGGCTGTCACCAGGCTCTGTGTTTCTACAGATTTTCTTTTGCCTTCTCTATTTTTTTTTTCCCCTTCTAAAAATGAGCGCTGCTGTGCCAAACAAAACAGAAGGAACAATGACTCTGAAGCGCATGCTGAAACCCAAATATTCTTGCGGGGACTGAAGTGGCAAAAGTGAGACAGGCAGCACCAGGTTGTCACTCACACGAGTGATTTTCTTTGCCCTGGAGACTAGTGCTAGCCTGTAGGAATTCGCAGTCTTCAAAAACATATTTATAGATCAGTTCTAGTTCAGAGAAGCTCTTCACGTGCTGTGTTAGTCTTTACACAGCATGGAAATTATTCGAGAAGGGCCCAGAGTCCTTCCTCGGGAGTAGAATAGGAGGTTGTATCGGGAGATGCAGAAGCAGGATATAAGGATTACAAGCTTCACGTCTGTGTGCTGAAATCAAATGATGATCAGAAGGGAGGGGATTTGCACATGGGATGCAGCTGCCTTGTCCACTCTGGAAGCCCATCCTGTCCCTGGGGCAACCTTTCCCTGTGTCAGCTCTGCTTTTTTCCAGGAGATCAGAACATGGGGAAGGAAGGGTGAGAGTGTAGGGCTGGCGACCTGAAAGTAACATCCCCTGAAGTTATGCTTTGGTCAATATGAAAAAAAAACATTCTTTGACAACAAAATTCCTGTTCCTTTACGCTGTCCTGTATGTGCACATGCTCTGTGTGTGTCATCTCTTGCTTTGATAAGTCTGTAACTGAACTTGTTAGAGCACCTCCCTTACGAGGAAAGGCTCAAAGAGCTGGGGCTCTTTAGCCTCGAGAAGAGAAGACTGAGGGGAGACCTCATCATCTGTGTTTACAAGTTCCTAAAGGGTGGGTTGAAGGAGGATGGAGCCGAACAATTTTCAGTGGTTTCCAGCGATAGGAGGAGGGGCAACGGGCACAAGCTGGAACATGGGAAGTTCCATTCAAATACAAGGAAGAACTTCTTTATGGTGAGGGTGACAGAGCCCTGGAACAGGCTGCCCAGGGAGGTCGTGTAGTCCCTTTCTCTGGAGATCTTCAAGACCCGCCTGGATGCAGTCCTCAACAATGTGCTCTGGACCATCCTGCTTAGCAGGGGAGTTGGACTAGATGATCTCTAGACATCCCTTCCAACTCTGTCAAATCCGTGAATCCATGAACCTGTCACCCAGGCATCTCCCTACGGTCAGCAGAAAGGACAAGGTGCCTCCAGAGGAATATTTTTCTTGTCCAAGGACAGATGTTGAAGACAAGTCACAGGAGTAGCATTCACTGAAAGTTAAACTAGAGGAATTACATTCTTCATTCCTCAGTGATACAAAATCCAGGAACTTTTATTCCTCCTCTTGAAGAGCTGGGAAGTTCCCCAGTAAATACCCTAGATGTTTGGAATGTGTCCTTGAGTTCAGACAATGGACATTATTTTGAGGCCGTGGTTCATGTTCCCAGGCTATGTGTCCCTGTACCATTTGGAGTGACAAAGTGTGCCAGGGGAGCAGCTCACCCTTGTCAGTTGTACCTCCTTTACAGGCGAGGTTCTGTAACTCCCCAGGCTGCGCCCATGGAGACTGTAGTTATTGCAGCAGATCCAAGTAAGTTTGTTTAACCCACAGATGCATTGCTTATGGCAGTTCTGGGCTTGAATGCATAGAAAAAGAAGTAATGCTTTCGGATGAATTTAATTTGAGTAAGAAAAAAGGTAAGAAAAACTCATTTTTTTCATTGTCCGTATGGTTCTATACTGACAAAACTAAATTCTGGAAAGGGGGCAATAAGTGCCTTGGAAAGAAAGAAAGAAAAATGGTTCCTCATACCTTCACAGACGATTGAATTTTTATCATTTCTCTATGAAAAAGGTCTTCAAAGGCAGTGTGAATATCTGTGAAGAACAGAACAGTCAATGCAGTGTCAGGACCCAGGCTTCCACAGGGTTTCGTTTTGCAGCCCTGGAGCAATTTGAACATCCCCCTGTACCTCTCTTGGACAGTCCAGGCTCTCTGATCCCAGTTTGTAAGCCCATGTGCAAAGTGGTTCAGCTCGTGGTAATCAGGACAAAAAGCTGGCAACCTGGAGGCTTGCCCAGGCCATCTTTCTTGTATTCTGTCATCAGAATTCATTCTTCAAATGACAGCTTGACTATGTGACCTGTGGTCCTGAGTCCAGTAAGATAGTAGATGTGTTTAAGTGTGCTTCCCCACTCTCAAGATGGTGTCCTCGCATACACTGAAGACTACATGTAAACTACCAAATAACGTTTGTATTAATATCCAGGACCTCTGTATTGTATAGTTTTTCTCCTTGATGGTCCTCAGCAGTGAACGCTGCTGGCCACCGCACTCCCTTTGCTCTGTCTTGTGGTTATGGGGACCGTACGGTGAAGTTGCCTGGGGAAAAGGCACAAAGAGAGACATATCTTCATCTCCTGGCTGACATTGCCTGCTATGGTGAGTCCCACCTGCATGCCACTTCAATGCAGCCCCATCCAGCTGTGTGTGACACCCATTTCTGCACTGTTATGCCAGAACTGGCTCAGCTATTTCCTACTTTTGCATAAAATTAAAACGGGGTCCTTATGGCTGGATCCTGCCTTTTGCAGGCAGAAGCATGAAAACGAAGGGAAGAGTAAGCGTCCTCTGCAGCCTGCCAGCTGCCTCCTGTGCAATATCTCTTTATTGAGTAGGAATAAATAGAACAGGGCCCAGATGGGCTTCTTCTGATTGACGGGTGTCAGGATGTGGGTACAGCCTTGCCAGTCAAGTTGCTCCATGTCAGTTGAAGAACTAAATGGTTCGTGTTCCACTTGTTGAAATCTGAAATGCTTACTAAAATCAAGCTAGAAGATATACATTTCAGTATTTAGCATTTTTAACCAGAGCTATTTTCTGTCTCATAGAAATTCACCCAGATTCTCAGTAAATGCTCTGGTGCACAGTTTGGGTTCATCTGTGGGAACAAGGATATCAGTGTGAAGTGTATTCACTGACTGCATGGGTATCATTCAGCATTCTTATTGCTTCTGCAGGTGATTCAGGAAAAAAAAAAAGCAAGCAGTTTCAGATTGCACCTCTTCCCAAAATCTGCATAAACAAACATAGCAATACAGCTCTGACTGCAGATTTGTTATGATTGCCACTTTGAGAATAACAAGCATTGTAACTTTTCACTTAGGCAGAGAAAGATGTCATTTTTACAAGTGTTACTCAATCCTTGTTTAAAACTGTTTATCTGTAGCTGTACCAACAAACATGTTCTGTTAGCTATGTTGGGGGTTTTTTTTGGATTTTTTAAAAATTATCATTCATTATTCCTCTCTTTCAGAAAAAGTAGTTTTCTAGGTATGCAACAGGAAAAATGTTGTCATATATATGTGATATATCATATTAGAAAGGGGGATCAGTGAATTCTTACTAGGAAGCATGACTTACTAGGAGGTACTCACAAGTAATTACCCACAAACAGCCAATGGATTTCCTTATGTACCACATTCGCAAGGACCTTTTTTTTTTCCCCACCCTAGATGTCTGTGTTGTACTTTTGCACGTTGTCTTTTTGTTAATTCCTTCCACGAAGTGCACTAAGCTGTTTTCTAGGAAGGAAGCACAAGGTTTCTCTCTAAAGTCTCGGAAAGTCTCTTGCTGTCTGTATTCTCCAGTTTTGTGAGACTATGTATGGTTTTGGTGGATTTTGCAAGATAAATAAAACGATGGCAAAACATCACATCTGTTGTGTTAAGAACTTGTTTCTTCATTCAAGTTTCAAGGCAGAAAAAACAAGTAAACATTATTTTTTCTTGTATGCAGCCAGTTCACAGGAACTCCCCTGTGAAAACATGAGCGTATACTTAAGGCTGGAGGATAAATGTTCTGACTCAGAGTCCTAAGAAATAAGTGGTTGTTGTTCCCACAGCAGGCAGCTGCTGCCTTACAGCTGAGACAGGTTCTGTTGCCTCCACCGGTTCCCTGCCAGACACATGTACAAACCATCTTCTGTCTCATATCCTAGGTTTTGTTTTTCTCTAATGATTTGTTTTTTGCTCGTTACGTGTTTGTTCTATGGCTAGGGGAAAGCCATGCTTCCTTCACCAGGGGTGACACAGCTTGCACAATTACTGACATATCTCATCTTACTCTCGGTGTCATCTTTCAATTCTGTGACGAAAGGTAACAGCTTAATACACATTATTTTTTATTTTTTTTTCAAGGAGAGGGAAGGACTCAGTGCACATGGGTGTGACTGAATTCTTTCACTTGATAGTACAAATCAGGCTTTATGATGCATTCAGGTAAGTTAGTTTGGCATTTTCCTCTGCTATTTCTTGATAATTTTCTTCTGGGTCTGGAGTTTCTTGGCATACCGTAATGCTCCAAAGCATTTTAGTTTTTTGTTGATGATCACTCATTCATTTCGGGAACACAGACAATAGCCATAGATCTCATGCGCAAAACTGAGTCAGTTATTGAAAAGACATGTATAAAGCTTAAAAGCTGTTCCTAATTGCAGTGCATTTCAAGAAAAACATCATCCAAAAACCTTCCTCCTCCTCAAAAAAATACATAAAGTAACAATCAGCACAGAGTTCTTTGTTCCTTATAACTACCACCATACTCAGCTCCAAGTTGACAGCGTCTAATAATAAAGACAGGTTAATATCATCTTGCACTTTGGAAGCCTTTTTGCTGTAATAAAAGACTAATTAGGTCAGCTCATCCTCAATATTAAATTTCAGCAATTCTTTCAAGTTTTCAGAAAGATTGGGTAAGGAGCATTCTAGATCTTTTTGAACTGTAAGAAAAATAATTTTAAACCATGGTTTATCTCTCTTTTGGTGAGATAAGTGGTATGCTCCCAAAACTCCACTTGCCCATGCAGCATTTGCCTCTGGCTATTCTTTTTGAGTTATTTCCATGAGCACATGCAACTTCACCTTTTTTCTTACATAAAAGACCAGTGATATTCAGGAGTTTCCCACCTGTTTTATTTAATTGAAAGTGATTTTTTTCAACATGGACATTTTTATATGAAAATTTAACTGCTGATGATTAGGTTTACATTTTATGTGGGAGTTTAAAACTAAACCAAAGCAAACAGGATTTTTTTTTTTTTGAGGGAGAGAGCAACCCAAATTCACACATTGAAGCTTTCTGTATCCATCATCTCATTCCATTTTGGTCAACAGAGTGTTTATGTGTATTTGCATGAGATCTTACAATGCCTCACAAAACTAATAGTCCAGACAATTCCATGTTCTCTTAGTCCCTTAGTGATTTTATTTCGTGGCTGGGCTATTCCACTAAGCCAAAGCATTTTCTACACATTATTTGACCATCCATAGTACAAAGCCATTGGTGATCTAATTTAAAGATGACTTGAAACCTTTAGGAAGAATAGGAAACTAAGGTGCCTGAATTACAGTCTGCATGGAATTTGCTATAGCTTAAGATGGACATACACCTGATACTGATGTGAAATAATCTGTTTTCACACAGAAAACTATATGGAAATAGTGCATGCTGAGAAAAATAAATGGTGTAGAATTCAGTGTAATGTTTCAATATCAAAACCAACTGCCTAAGTATCTGAATTTTCCACAGGATGAAAATATTTATGTTTCTATTGACCCTACAAAAATGCAGGAGTCTGAAGCTCAGTTGGGAGAAAAAAATCCAGGGCAAATATATTAAAAAATGCAAACTGTATTTTCTGAAACTGTATAACTTTCATCAGCTCTGAAATGATATAATTTTCATCAGGGATTTTAGGTGTATTTGAAAGTGAAACCAGCTTTACAGGCACCCAGTCTATGCTCAGAGGCCTAGGAGGAAATATCCAGTTTTGAAAGTCTTGCTCATTACACTTTATAATGTTCCAATCTCATGCAAAGCCGTGAAGCCTTCTGTAATATTGTGCTGCTATGTTACTGTGAAGATGGTGAAGTTTGTTTCTGGGTTACCCGGTGCATGGAATTGCTCAAATCTACCATAGATCAACCGGCTGGGATAATTTGGCTGTGTGAGTCCTGCCCTAGGACATCCCAAAAATCTTCAGCTCCATCCTTATTCCTAAATGCATTTTAGGATGGGATAGATACCTGAAATGAGGATGGCAGCAGCACAGCATAAGTCGTTATCCGTCTATCTAGTAGTATCAGAAAAGACTCGTCAATAGGTGCTGTATAATGTTAAGTTTCTATTTTGCCCTAGTTCACCAAAGTATAAGGAAAAGGTGGAGACTGAAGAGCGTACTGAAGATTAGGCAGGTGTTTGAAAAGTTTTGCAGAAATGGGTCTTGCAAAGTCGTTGCCAGTCACAGTCAGGTTTTATAGTAAGAAGAGCTTTGCAGTAAACTGAGTGTAGTTTTCACAGTGTATTTAAAATGTGATTTCCCTTTAAGCTGGCTGTGTTGATTAACAAACCAAAATATTTCATGGCTCATTAATTGCAGGTAGACAAGTTCCTTATACAAACAACCACCCTTTAACCCTTTTCCCCAAACAAACTTCCTCTGAGATAAAATACTTTAAATACCTGAGTTGTTTCTTTTCATCTCTATGCACTAGTGGGCATCTAGAGCAAGTGTACGGTGTTTTCCAGAAGACCAACAGTCAATGTTATATGCAAGTTCACTTCCCTGAGGTTTCCAACCAGTTTTGCAGGCTTAGGGGTGCAGGTATGTGCTGCAGCACTTCTGGCTGTGCAGTTCCATGGAAGCTGAATGCCACAGTTGTGTCATTCTCTCTAATAATATTAGTACTTGGGAAGATGGAGTCCAGGCAGGTGAATCATAAATTTTCAAAGAAGTGAGCTATAACATATTAGAAATAATAGCCTTTTCCTTCAGATTAAAAAAAAATAAAAATTAGGTTTTATTTTCTAATATTTTATTCACTAAGGTTTAACATTCATCTGCCGCTGGTATGTCACTAACTAAATTAAAGAGAGAAGACTATTAATCTTTCTCCCCTGTGGTCAGGCACTTTCTACAGGTAGTTTGATATGGTTTTTGGACAGGCATGTAAAATGTATTCGCTTGCCAGAACACCTAGGAAAAGACTCACCTTTCAGTAAAACAGAATTTTGTTTTTCTCTCTTGTAAGCAAAGGTGACTGCGAAATAGTTTCTGTGCCTTGTTCAAGAAGTCTCTTTGGACAATACAGTTGAATTATTCTTTAAAGATGTCATCCCTCAGTGGGATACGAGACTGCCTCACATGTGGTTGGGCAGGCAATAATTCCTCCTGTGTCAGCCACAGGGTAAACTGGAGCAGGGTCTTGAGGGGAAAAAGAGACCTGGCCAAACTCTGTAACTTATTGCTGACCTTTGAAACAGACCTTTCTTCCGCTTCTGATAGCAGGCAAGAAGAATGGGATATCAGCATATTAAAATACAACACGTTCCCACCCCTGTTCCATTCATAGATGCAAAGGAAATCAGTATCTTGCAGTCGTCTTCAACTAGGAATCTCTTTGCCCACCTTTGGAGTTATTTTGTTCCATCCTACAAGTCCTAAATTAGTGTGATGAGGTGAGACTGTAACTGTGATTCTCCTCACACTAGCAGCAAACTTTTATCTAGAAAAAAAAAGCACTTTCAGTAACT
The DNA here is from genome assembly GCF_001431845.1 of Calidris pugnax. Classification (NCBI taxonomy): domain Eukaryota; kingdom Metazoa; phylum Chordata; class Aves; order Charadriiformes; family Scolopacidae; genus Calidris; species Calidris pugnax. The sequence continues at coordinate 15,123,151 of NW_015094510.1, read as the reverse complement.
AAAAGAGCAAGGGCTTATTAGATTTGAACAAGAAATCTATAAGGAAAACACATCATTAGGAGACAATGGCAATACATCAGGTAGACCATTCCAAACTAGGAACAAATATGAAGATTGTGCTGGATAACTCTAAGCAGTTGCTTTCTTCAAGCAGCCCTTGCTCAGCACCAACTTGAACCAGAAGCCCAGGACTATCAGCGGGATGACCATCAAGACTGCAGCACATTGCCTGGACTCTTGCCTCTTACCCCATTCCTAGCAAGGTGATGAAAAGCCCAAGAAGGCAGCTGAGCAGCATGAGTGGGATGTAAATGGAAACTTTGTGAAGCAGTATGTGGGCACATATGTGTAGCAGAGAAACAAGGTCCTTGCTACATCTTAAAGATGTGTATGCACGAGCCAAAGTTTAGGATTTCTGTCTTTGCAAAGTCATCAACTAGAAATCAGAGGTATGTAAGGGAGCTAAATACTTCAAATTCATTGAAATATGGATTTGGACTACATTGAAAATCCAGAGCCATTACTGCCCAGAACTCCAGATGCTTCATTGGGGCCCTACAAACAAAGCCAAGGATAAAAGACAGGTAAACACCCAACACGCAAAGAAGTCAAGAGTTGATATTTGTTTGTTTGCAGCCAAGTGCTTCAGCAGAGGCACTGCAGGGGACACACAGGATCGCTGCAAGACCTATGTCACATGAAGTTGAGCAAAAGTAGACCTGGCAGATGTCTACATGTCTCCAAGGCAGCGCTGAACTGATGCCTTGAGCCGTACGGGGGCAGCACAGCCGTACCGTCATGAAGCAGCTCGTGCTTCTCGGGTACCCTAGCAGCAAACCAGCACTCTGGAAGCAAGAGAAGGCGCCTTATCACTACATCATCCATGGCAGATGTGTTTCAGCCCATGTGGAGACAAAAATGTTGTTTGAGAAGAAATCTACGTCTGTCAACACAGCAGGAGATAAAATAAGATGTTAACAGGCTCCTTACCTCAGCTACTCAGCAACTATAAAGGATTAGATCTTTTCTGAAAATCTTCCTGATAACAGCACCTGCTGAGATTTGGAAAATCCTGGCTTTTAGCTCATTCAAATGCAGACACCGCCTGTTTCTGCATCCTGATTTACAGTTGCAGTACAAAGGGGCCAATCTCCCAGCCTTTAATCATGCACATAATCCTTTTGCTGCAACTGAGTTTGAATAACAACTTCATAACCAATCCACAGGGGCTAAAATTTAACCTGAAATGATTGCTCAAGATAAAGAGCTCTTGAAGCTTCTTTGCCTGATAGACAGAAATGAAGGAGCCTCCACAAATGGGTAGGAGATTGTGCAACTGGAGCATAGTTGCAGGACTTCAACTAAAACTGTCCTTTGTGATTGACAACGTAAAGCTCTTCCATAAATGATCTCAGAGTCTCACAGCAGTGAGATGCCAGATGTATGGACACCTGAACACTACTTTCCAGCCAGTCTGAAAACAACTTTCCAGTTTATGTTACTCAGGAGTTTGGACCACGTCATCACAACTGTCTCTCTGGTCCTAAAAATCTAGTCAATCTGCTTCAAATAGAAAGTTAATATTCTTCTGGCTCTGTCTTTGATTGTAAATATGACTATATGGTTTGTATCGCACGAAGTGAGAATTGTGTCTGTTGTGAGCATCACTTCATATTAACAATCTGATACAGGAGCCGTGTAAACGGTATTATAGCATCTCCATCCTTGGGGATACTGAAAACTTGACAGGAGAAGGTCCTGAGCAACCTACTCATCATTCTGATACAAGTGGTTTCAGTTTTGTTTGTATGAGCTTCAGTGCCTGAATTAAGCTGGTTTTATTATGCAGGCTGAACACTCTCCCTCAGCCCTACCCCCAAAGAATAAACTTGCCTGAGCTTAATTTTGTGGATTGAAAATGTTAAGATCTTAATTTCTAGAGTCTTCAGTCCTCTCTCGTGGGGTTAGGACTCACTGCCATGAGTAGACCCGTTGAACCAGCTCAACTATCAGTGTTTGCTCTCAGCTGTGTATGAACTTCATCTCTATCCAGGGGATCAGTGCCCATTCCATGTATTCCAAGCAACTACCTGTGCTTCCAATGTGCACTGCAGACATGCTACAATAAACCTGCAAATGTCTAAGGCAGATAGTCTTACAGGGATGCTGAATGAAAGCTGAGAGGTCTGGGTAGAGGAGATAGATGTGTGTAGCAAAACTCACATAGTTATCCAAGCATCACTACAAAGTAGTCATATCAGTGAACTTTATCTTACTATTCAGGGAAAGTAAGATTTTTCTAGACATGAATTTTGGTAGTGATCTTGTTAATGTCAATTAAGCCTGTGTCCATTTTTTAAAATGATTATATCTACCAGTTACCAGAATGGGCTTTAAAGCTAGACTTGTTAATCATTTCAACAACAACTTTGCAATTTAAATGTCAATTCAAAACAAATCACTGTCACGTTTTACTACCTACATAGCTGATTTAGGCTGGATGCATTCCAGAGCCTAAACACATACTCTGTAAAAGTATTTAATCTGCTATATAATTTCACCTGATATTTTACCAGTCATAGAAAGCTTCTGGCAAATTATGAGTCAGCATTCTCCTTCTGTATTATAATAAAAAAAATATTTAACCCAAGTCAGATATAAACACTTGTGCTTTAGGATCTGCATTGCTACGGACTATATATCACTTGCACACAAAATGAGATGCCCAATGACTGAATGGAGCAGCAGTGTGCTCCAGCAAACACATTAGAAACAAATTTTCTCTGGATATTTTGTAGGGTTTAGAGCACATTCAAATCGCTGCCTCTCTGTAAGGGATGACATATTCCCTCTACAAGCAGTTAATCCCAGTTGTTGTGGGCACTGCAGGGGACAGAGTGAAAATCTTACCCAACCTTTCCCAAATCCTTGGAGCTAGAGAAAGAAAATGCTGTTTGGGCAAGTTCTCAGACAGTGTGACTCAAACTCACAAGGATTTTCATGCACAATCCCCCATGTTGCAGTGTGCTTGATTTCCCTGTGAATTCTCTCTCTGCGCACCTGCAGAAGTGACAAAAATCTAGCAGCAAATGGGCCACGGATATTACTGCTTCCTTTTTGTTTAGTTTCTGGTGGCATCACTTGGTACCAGATCATTGTAAAACCTCATTACATCTCTGAGCTGCCTCTCACCTGTTTCTATATCTTACCCTCTAGGGAAGGTGCCACCTTCCTGTCTGAGCAGTCCCAAACTGTGGTCTCCTATACCCTGAGCTGTGATTTTTTAATGTTATTTTTTACTATTAGGAAAACATAAGGTGAACTTTGACAACGTAGCCTATGATTTCAGCTTGATCCCTCCTTTTAAAGGAATCCAAAATCTCAGGGGAAAATCAGAGTCTGATCCCATACCCAAGTCCCTCAGGCTTTTGTGTCAATCAGAGACTGCCTCCAGTCTCCCTTTATGTTTCCCATTAATGCCCTCAATGCTTTGTGAATGTGCTGTGAGCTTGTTTGGACTGTGAGGCATAGTTTCAAGCATGTTTCAAGCCAGGTTTCAAGCATGGTTTGAAAGAAAGAAACAGGCATTATTACTCCTCACTAAGCTAAGCAGCACAGTGTGTTACACTCCAGTTTCCAGACTTGCATCTTCCTGGGGTGCAACTCATAAATGCTGATTTCCCTCCTTTGCTGCAGATCCCAGGTCTGGCGGGTTGGAAAAGCTGAGCCAAGGGCCAGAAGATTCTCTTTTTCTACAGAAATTTCAGGCAGGATGGGAAATAGGAAGGACACAAAAATGCTTTTTTTTTTTTTTTCTTTTTTTTTTTCAGTGAGAGCAAAGTAGAAATTCACAAAGGCAGAATGAACAACCTATGGAAATCTAATCTTGGTTTGGAAGGGCTTAGTATTTTCTTTTTCTTTCTGTTGATATTTTTTAGGGGAAAATAAAGTTTTTAACCTACATTACTACAGTTACTGAACAATGGTCTTACTACTTTAAGTAGGGTGTTTCTGGAGACACAGTGCAGGTGTGAGGAACTGTCAGCCCAGGGATGTGTGAGTGCACACACGCATGCATACATACATACATGCATACATATATAGTGAGGTTACTTCATGAGGTTATCACACTTTTTCTTCCACTGTGTTGTTGTAATTCCTTTTTTCTTCAGGTCTTTATTCATTGTGCCCATTTCTAGAATTGAACAAGTAGTACGAAATTGAGGAAAGACTGTTAAATGGCCTGTACCTCACATCAGGCAGAACTGGCTGAGCTCAAAAAAATCTTCTGAGTGGAAAGGATTTTACCCATGTCATTTTGCATTTCTACATCAGAACATCTGCCAGAAGTTTCTGTTTTTTTTTTTTTTTTTTTTTTTTTTTCCAGGAGCAGTCATCAGAACTGTTTAATAAAGGTGTAGAAGGAAACTGAGGCCACTCAAAGTGCACAGCCAAAAAAACTCAACCATGATTGCTACTTACTCCCTACAGGGGAAGGATGAGAGAAACATGCTTCGGGGAAAGCAACTCATATAGCTGGGAAGATAATTCATTCCAAGTTAATCCAGGCATAACACAGAAATATCTCTGTTGGTGATCGTTCTGCATAGATGCCACTCTTGATTTGTGAATACCCAGCACCAGGGACTGGGAAAGTGTCTCCTATTGACTCATGCATTCCTTCATGGGTTATTCATAAATAAGTGGTGCTATCTAATTCTGGCTAACAAAAATGCCTTATGTAAAATTAATAGAAGCAACACCCAGAAGGATCTTTCTGCATTAAGAATCTGTCCCTCAAAAGCAGTCATCTGATAAAGCTTAAAAAATCATGTTCCTGACTACTCAGGGTGCCTGTTAAGGGGAAGTGCTGGGCACCCACAAGTGCGAACTACTCGCCTTCCATTCTTTGTTACTGAGGATGGAAGAAACAGTACTCCAAGTAATGAAATTCAGGACACTTTTTCCACTGTCATTGTCTGTATACAATGTACCAGCTACTGAGACAGTACAACGTTTGCTTCTTTTTACTTTTATGTGATTTACAAGAAACATTAAAACACCCAGAACCCCAATGAGGTTTGTCTTATGTTAATACTATGGATAATCAGTGCAACCCTGAGCAAAGCTGAGGGAAAGCAGTTGGGGTGAATCAGACTTTTTGTAGTAATAAAATTAGCACATTTCTAGGTCAAAGGGAAGGATTTCAAAAGCACAGACCTTGTGTGGGGATTGTCTTGACTCTCAGTTTCTCACTTTTGAAAATGAACTCAAATCAAAACAAGATTTCTGCTCCAGATACAGGTAGTCCACTGATTATAAAGTATAATGAATACAGCCTCTGTGACTGGTGTCAGTCTCTGAGGCTACTTCTGTGACTGGTTAAGACTTGTTTACAGAGAAAAGAGCCCCAAAACCAGAGGTTGGAAAAGGTCCCTTAGAGAATGCTGAGGGAAGGGTTCAGACACCTCTCTGGAGAGTGGGAGCCCTTGGTTGCTGTCAAAGTGTTTATCAGCCAGAGAAAGGACACAAAGTTAGGTCCATCACACCCTGAAGAAGTGCCATCAGAACCAAATGAGAGGTGGATCTTCTCTTCTGTAGTTTTGTGAACTGAACTCATGTCCCATCCCTAGCCTTATACGCTGCTTTTATTAAAATGCTTGGGAAGATGAATAAAACACAGAATTTACAACTCTTTTTCTCTTCGGTTTCACTTAAAACTCCATGAAGGTTTGACTGTGAGCTGATGCGTGCACATGCACACAGATTATTTTTTTCATTCTGCAGTTGGGACTAAACCCAAATGATTAAGACAGCCATTGTACGTACAATTTCCATAGGTGGTCAAGCTGTGTTTTCTGCAAAGCATGTGGACTAATTGCAGCTGAGCCAAATAAAGGTCCTAAATGGCCAACACCCGAAGAAGACACTCCAGGTACTAATGTCATGAATTCTTTACCAGGCTGAACCTGAGTGAAGTTTGTAACCTGACAGGGTTCCCTCTGGTCTCCATGGCTTTATGTTACTCAGGGTGAACTACATGAATGGTATTCATAGATGAGTTAATCTACTGACAGACAAAGGCAAAAGGAGAGCCTTACCAGGGCATCTCTCTGGTGGTGCCAACTTCCCTTCACCGAGACCTCACAGTGACAAACACAAATTCCCTTGTGATCTCTGTGACTGGGACAAAAGAGCCAGCCCTCCCTGCCCAGCCCCTGACCCAGCACCAGATGAAGAAGGAGCAGTAGCCCACTGGGGTGGGCAACCATAAATTCTTGCCCTGTCTCTTATAAACCCACTAACTACGCTGCCCCACTGAGTAATTGCTGAAATCAGTCACTGCCATCAGCATTAGTGTCTACAGCAGCACATTTTTGGGGAGCTGCTGTGGTTCCTATGGCAGCTGAGTGATTGATGTGTGCTAACACTGCTCTCTCCTGAACTCCAGACAAGCACTTGCAGATAAAACTTGCAGTGCCAGGGTGCTCAGCATCCCTGCTACTCCAGATTTGGCTGCTGGTACTCAGGGCCAGGCCAGAGACAGCCCAGAGCAGGGCTCCCAACTTCTCAGTGGTGACCATGGGGAAAGTCTTCCAGACACACCTTGGGGATGCCATGGCCTGGGCTGATCCTGATCCTGTGTGAGCTACTTTCAGCTGAGCTTTTCCCATTTTGTCCCTGCCTGGTCCTGTTGTGTTGGGCAGTGGAGCACTTGGTGTGCTCCCAACTGGTATGGGGAGCAGAGAGACCAGTGAGCACCCAGCCCCTGGTACCACCTGGTTCTCTCCCATATACCCCATCCACGCTGTTGTATGGCTTTCCTGCCCGGGTACCAGCAGCCATAGTACTTGGATCACCTTCTGCACCTTGTGTTTCCTCAGTGAGGACTCCAAGGACTGCACTGTAGAGCAGATCCAGAGATCCCTGAGTGTTACCCCATAACATCCCTTGCTTTGTCACATACTCAGCATTTGTACACTCCTAGGTTTTGACCTCATCATACTCTGTGTCTTCTTCAAGCTAAGCTGCAAACCACCTAGGACACCAAATCCTATCTCTGCTTTATAACATCCTCCGATGGTATAAAAGGCCAGCTAAAGTCTGCCCCAAGTTTTTGGACCCCCATGGGAAAAGTAAACTCATGTGCATCTTGTTCTGGATACCTGGGGTCCAAATTTAAATCCAAATCCTACCTGACCTTGCTCAACCGTGCAGTGGGTCATACCCACCAATCAAAACCCAGTATTCTCTGTTAGTAAACCTAGAATTATGAGTTAGTAAATTTGTGCTTCAAAGGAAAAAAAAAAAGGCCTACCCAATACCCACACTAATATATTGGTTCAGCACAAGCCTTTCAGAAAATGCACAAAAGAGCTGTAGAAGTGGGGGCTTATTTTTTGGGAAGGTGGGGAAAATCAAGGGGAAAATTGTCATACATTTGAATAAAAGTATAATATTTACAGGGAATAGAATTTAGACAGTCTGTTTTAGCAACAATGACAGAACACACCAGCCACTCCCCTTGATGAATTATGTATTGTATCTATTTTTTCAGTGTAGAGATATATATATATATCTGTGGACCATACCCTGGGCGATAAAAAAAAGTGTAAACCAAATAGTTTCTTAATTAATTCCATTCACTAATGATATATTACTGGAAAAAAAAAAAAATTGGACTCATCAACCTTTTCACTCATCACTTGAATAATCTCTCCTTATTAGGCAAGGTCTGAAGAAGGCAACAAGCCATTTGCTGAGTCCCCGTGGACAGACTCAGAACTGCTGTGACTCTAAGGAATAGTTGAATTTCCTATGAAAGGCTATTACATCCTCACGTCCACGCACACAAATAAGGAGAATGAAAGTAAAAGTAACCCATCTTTCCCAGCAGCATGGTCACACAACAATACATCTTGGAGATCTCAGCTACAAGAAGAAAACTACCTATCATTTGACGCTGTCAGCATGAGAAGCACTAGAGGTAACAATACTTAACAGTGCCAGAGGCACAGGGAAGGCCAAGCCATATTCATTAGCACTTCAGAAACTGTTTTTAGGCCCATTTCAAAACACAGGTCTGATGGCATCTTCCAAAATGGTCTAAAACCCAGTACATTCTGATTTAAACTTCTGTGATGTTTTTTTGCACCATAACTTCCATAATTGTTGTCTCTATAGGGTAATTTTCCAAAGCTCCAGGACAGGAACTGTGCAAACAATTGATTTTTTCAGCTCTTCAGCTAACCTGAAAAATTGAGATTGAATTGAGTTTCAGTCCCTGTCAAATGGCAAGTTTTCTTTAAAAAAAAAAAAAGGCCTACCCAATACCCACACTAATATATTGGTTCAGCACAAGCCTTTCAGAAAATGCACAAAAGAGCTGTAGAAGTGGGGGCTTATTTTTTGGGAAGGTGGGGAAAATCAAGGGGAAAATTGTCATACATTTGAATAAAAGTATAATATTTACAGGGAATAGAATTTAGACAGTCTGTTTTAGCAACAATGACAGAACACACCAGCCACTCCCCTTGATGAATTATGTATTGTATCTATTTTTTCAGTGTAGAGATATATATATATATCTGTGGACCATACCCTGGGCGATAAAAAAAAGTGTAAACCAAATAGTTTCTTAATTAATTCCATTCACTAATGATATATTACTGGAAAAAAAAAAAAATTGGACTCATCAACCTTTTCACTCATCACTTGAATAATCTCTCCTTATTAGGCAAGGTCTGAAGAAGGCAACAAGCCATTTGCTGAGTCCCCGTGGACAGACTCAGAACTGCTGTGACTCTAAGGAATAGTTGAATTTCCTATGAAAGGCTATTACATCCTCACGTCCACGCACACAAATAAGGAGAATGAAAGTAAAAGTAACCCATCTTTCCCAGCAGCATGGTCACACAACAATACATCTTGGAGATCTCAGCTACAAGAAGAAAACTACCTATCATTTGACGCTGTCAGCATGAGAAGCACTAGAGGTAACAATACTTAACAGTGCCAGAGGCACAGGGAAGGCCAAGCCATATTCATTAGCACTTCAGAAACTGTTTTTAGGCCCATTTCAAAACACAGGTCTGATGGCATCTTCCAAAATGGTCTAAAACCCAGTACATTCTGATTTAAACTTCTGTGATGTTTTTTTGCACCATAACTTCCATAATTGTTGTCTCTATAGGGTAATTTTCCAAAGCTCCAGGACAGGAACTGTGCAAACAATTGATTTTTTCAGCTCTTCAGCTAACCTGAAAAATTGAGATTGAATTGAGTTTCAGTCCCTGTCAAATGGCAAGTTTTCTTTATTTTTTTTTCTCATTTAAACAATAGACAAAATAATTGCAGAGTAAAATCCATTTCAGGATTCAATTCTTTGTCCAATCCAAAATGCAATGTTTTCCTTTGATGTTGGGATTTCAATTTGTTGAAAAAAAGGTTTAAGATTAAAATGTTAGTGTTTTCATCTGTCTCTTTTCCTCCTAGGAATGAAGCTACTTGCTGATTTTTACTCCTATGTGCAAGCAGCTGTGCCCTGTTGTGTCCCTTTGCCCTGGTCATTTTCAGTGTAGAGAAATACTTCTCTCCTCTCCCCCTGCCAAGTTTCCTGTCCTCTTCAGGGCAGCCAGAAGCCCATCACACAAGGCTGTGGTTCTCTCAGTAGTATGAATCTTACCCGGATCTTCTAATTTTGTTCTCTGAGCATGTCTCTCCTAACCCCTGTTGGGGAGAGGAAGGATGCCAGAGTGTGTGGCTAGCACAGTTAGTGACACGATGTCTTCACAGCAGGCATCACCTAAGTAAGGGACAGGCTTCAATATGGTTAGCTGAGAAATAAGTTTTCTGGTGAGCTAGGTCTGATGGACCATTATCAGTGACAGTTCCTGGAGGGTGTGAGGGTCCAGAAGACTGGAAAAGGACACATGTGGGGCCTCTCTTGAAAAAGAAGGGCAAGGGAACTGAATAATTAAAAAAAAAAAAACCCAGTTAGCTTAATTCAGCTCTTGGAAAAACTCTGGAACAAAACAAGCAAAAATGAAACTCTCTAAGGAGAGACTGAGTGACTGTCAGTGTGTATCAGTCAAGACCAGACTATTTGAAACCAGTGTATTTAATGAATTAAAGAAAAGTTAGTATAACACTGGGTGGACAACCTTTCAAAAAAAAAAAAGAAACTCTTGATGGATCATTGTCAAAAAGGACAAAGGTTCTTAAAAGACTTTCTTGAAGTCTGACATAACCTCAGTGTTGTTTCTGTTAGGTGTTTTTTTCTGTTTCCTGGATGGTAAAAGAGAGAATACAGATATTAAGCTGGCTAATAGAAGAAGTTGTGAGAGTCTGTGAAGCAGGTTCAAACTCCAAGATAAACTTCACAAAAAAAAGGATGTAATTTAATACGGACAGGTGCAAGAGATAATACAGGTAGAAACGTTTAAGTAAATACAGAATGGAGGACAACTGGGATGGGTCAATGGAGCGAGAACGTTTTACATCCTCTCCAGATGTGACCTTTTAATGACACTGAGCCCATGGAAAAATCACATACACAGATGTGAGTTTGCAAGGGGTGAGCAGGAGGAGTTGATATTAGTCATTATGTTCTACTGGATTCCAAGTCTGTAATTCCAATAACAGTTAGATGCTGACGCTTCAGCTGGGTTGCAGACAGACCTGCTTTCAGCACCGGTACCGCAATCCAGCAGGAAACGCCGTGACTGTTAGACAGACAGAGGCAGCGGTTATTTTGATGCCTGCAGATTTCCATGGGGAATGAAATGTCACCATATTAATTTTGTGGATTTTTGCTCTCCGCTCTATTCAAGCCAAGTGAGAAGGAAGCTTGCCAGCTGCCAGCACACAGAGGAACTTGCAGTATGGACTGCTGCGAAGTTAATTCCCCTGCCCCGTGACCGTGAAAGGGAGCAGCCCATGCAGCGGTGACTCCGTCCTCACCGGTGGCTGTGGGAGCGTGATGGACCAGATGTGCACCGCTCCCTCTGCCCCTACAGCTGGCAGGAAATGCCTGTCCACAGAGGAGCAGAGCAGACAACCGCATTTCTAACATCTTGAACCAAACAAGTTGAGCTACAGCTGCCGTAACACACTGTTACAGCCTCCTGCCCTTTGCTGTGGTAATAGACAGCACTACGCCTTCCAAAATCGGGGTCCACATACTGGCTTTTCTCCCCACTACACTCAGCAGTGACCTTCACCTTGCAAAGCCCGGCTGCCTACTTTGTGGCTGCAGTGGCAGAATGGATGCCACCCTTTGTCCCCAGATGTCCCCCATCCCAATCAACTGGCTACATTGCCTAGACATGAAGCTATTCTTGGCTACTGTGAGATGCTCTCTGAATTTCTAAATGTTCAGGGCTTGCATAGCTTGTCCCTGTGCAGAAGTGCTGCCTGAATACTTTACGGAGAGATATATACCCAACATGGGGAGTACCACAATGAAAACTGATAACATGAAACAAGTAGAATCTCTGGAGAGCAATAGGCTTCATTTACTGACAATAGACTAGGTGATAAAATACAGCAGCAGTAATGAAAAGCAAGGAATGCAAAGAAGGAAATACTAGCTAGTTAAAGGTACTGGTGAGAAAACGGCAAATGGAGTTGTGTTCCAGAGTAGCTCTGGCAAAAGATTCCAGCAGTATCTGGGGGTTTTAGTGGCACATGTTAAATAATGTGCAATAGGTTGGTGAAATGGGCAAACCCAATAACATTTAGATAACCTGCCAGACTTCCCTAAGTCTTTTGAAGGCTTCCTCGGTATCTTTCCCTTACTCTGACTGTTACTATTTGTTGATGCTCTCCACTACAAGAACACACACAGGAACCCTAGGGGTGCACATTGGGTAATTCCCGGAGGAAGAATTCATCCATCTTTTCTCACCCTTGCCGAAAAGGTCAGGAAAAATGACCTTGTGGGAAGTCTGGTAACACAGGAAAGTTTCCTGGTGTTGTAGAAAAACCTATATAAAAATATATCTCAAGACTGAAAGTTGCTGGATCAATGCAGTCTGTGGTGAAAGGGCAGCTAGAATTGCAGGCTGTTGTGCCTGGGACTTCTCTTGCCAGGCCACACTGGGATAGAGAGATGGTTTTCTGCCATTGCTTCAGCAGAAATTACTCTTGATTCAGGGACTCTACATACTTAATTAAATGACCACAGATCTGGAAAGAACAATTAGTTAAATAATGAATAGCAAAGAAAGTTTGCAGGTGGTAGCAAGAAGTGTCTGGAGAGGAACAGGTGTGTAGAAGCAAAATTTTTGGACAGACAGCTTCCAGATGCTGCATCTTTTATATTTCTGCCATGTGAGAGGGCATCTGTGTACATCAGTGTTGTGTCTCATCCAGCAAAGACTGGGTGCTGTGCTGCCTAAAGCTGGGCAAGGCAGAAGGAACCACTGTTAGAAGTTTCTTCAGCTGTTGCATTCAGCATCTTTATAAAATTGGTCCAAGCCTGGCAGTCAGGAGCCTCGCAGAGGCTGTCAGGCGGCAGCCTGACAGTGCTCCCACTAATTAAACCAGTCGGTCATTTTCAGCAGAACTCACTGCCATTAACATTTTGCACGAAAGCTCCCTCCTCCCTTCTCTGCAGTATGTCATGGAGTCACAGCCTGCCTTCTGTGAGGCCGTGCTCCTCTTCTTCACCTTCATTTTGCTTGGGAGAGCTGTTTGCAGAAGCCAAGGACTTTCTCATCCTGCTGCTCCTCTCTACGTCTTTGGAGGAAGGAGCAAGTTGTTTGGTGGTGCTGCCTGACGGCTGCTTCTCTTGGTGGAAAAGGACCCAAAACACCCCTTGAGAAGGCAGCTCACTGGAGGCAGCATTCCAATGCAAATGCAAAATGCAAAAACCATGTCATTGTTCTTCTGAGCCTGAAACTCCAGTGTTTGGGAGACTGATGGCATTCCTGCACTAAAAGAGGCAAATCAGCATTTTGCAACTCAGAGCCACTCCATTCTTGGCTGATAAGTGATTTTGGAACATCACTTGCAGCAATAAAAACGAGAGTGAAATTCAGACTTTAGCCCATGGCAAGGCTCTCACTGACTTCACCAGAGACAGGCTTATGTCCTCAGGGGAACACGATGAAGGGAATAAACACAGACATGTAAGTTGAGGCATGTTCTTATTTGTAAGACATTTTTTTCTACTTTATTTATTTATTTATTTATTTATTCATTTATTTTTAAAGTGGATATTTAAAAGAAATTGCCAATTACCCAGCATGACAGTAAATGAGGTTGCCTGCTCACTGACTGCAGAAATATGTTCCTAGCCCAGTGACAAAAGGCAGCTGAGCCATGCAATAATGGAGCACACAAAGAGCTGAGCGAAAGGGGCAAAATGGTGGTTGCAGAGATATTAGCTGCACTATGACAGGGTGAGGTATGTGAACTGGAGCAAATAGAGCTGGAGGATATGTTTGTGGGACTATTATTTTAAATGCAATGCAAAATATCCAATGACAAGGAAGGAAGTTACACTTCAATGTAATAGAAGATGATTCAGGCAGTAACAAAGGTCAGATGAGAAGAATCTGGGAAAAGCTATTAAGACAGATGTCTCTGTGATGTCTTTTATCAAGTCCTTGGTTGGCTCTGAACACAAAAATGAAGAAAAAGGAGCAGCTCCTTTTGGAGTATGTGGTTTGAAAGGTTACCTAGACTACTCTAAATCTGGAGCTGATGGTTAGGAGGAAGAAAAAGATACTTGCTGTGACATTTAAGCTTTTAATGATTATAGGGCAAATTCAGCGTAATGACTATATCTAATCAAGGTACCAAGTGTAGATCTAGAGCTCAGCCCAGCCAGCTAAGGTGTCTAAAACACAATTTGTCCAGGTGACATTAAGATTTTAAGATTGTTTAATAGCAGTTTAAGATTGTTTAACAGCTCTCACTTGAATGAGTGTCCACAGGCACTGATGGATTAGACATCCAAGACAAAAGCCCCTGGCACACCCTAGAGTTATGTTCTGTGAGGAAGTCAAAAATAGTGTCCAAAAATGAGCATGTGGAGATATAACCAGTGCTTTTTTCTTGTTGGCATTGGGAGTGATGTTCCTGCATCTGCCACATAAGTGTAAGAAAAATAGTCCATAGAAGCATGAGGAGAAGAAAAAAATGAAATGAAGGAAATGTAGTGTACATTTAGACTCTATTGTAGAGTGTACATTTAGATTCTATCAAGCTGCAAGGCCTGATGTCAGTTAATTTCATACAAATCGTTCACCTGACTACCATTAAATCATACAGGGCAAAATACATGCCACTTCTTGTTGTTCTTCCTTATCTTTTCAAGCCTGAGCTTTTGTATTTTATGTAGTGTCTGATTTAGGACTCAGGACGAAGCACTTCAGGATTTCTTTGTCCTTCTCCTTCAGTTTTTTTTGTATAGAGTAGGAAATCTGGCTCCTTTTTCAAACTATATCCACTTTATCTTATTCCGGCTGTCAGGTAAAAGTTGTCCAGCTCTACAGGGTGTTGCAGAAAATAGACAGCTCTGGCTCCTGGAAGGCATGAGGGGCAGCCATAACATTAGAATTTGTGCTTGAATGATACTGCCAGAATTTGATGTTCATCTTTTGCATGGACATGCCTACAGAAAAATGGAGCATTTTTTTTCTCTAGAGAGTGAAATTGGAGACACAGGAACTGTCAAGGAGAAAATGTTTTAGAGGGCCCAAGATCCTAATGCCCAAGACCCTTTTTGCAATAGTAAATTATGCCCACAGTTTTTCACCTACAGATCGAAATATTAATTGTAAATCCAAGTGGTTTTTTTCTCTCATCCTGTGAATGACATTGTAATGATGTTATCAGCCATACAAATCTCCCAAACATCTCTGTAGCTGGGGTGTGTGGGCAAATTTGGGGTGCAAGGGAAAAGAAAATAGGACCATCCTCTTTGTCATCTCTCTGTGGGTACTGCCATCTAAAGGAATAGGTAACAGATACAAGGTCAGGATGTTTTGGTTCCAGCTCTCCCAATCTGAGTATCAGTGACCACACCATTATAATAATTCAGTGCTGAATAAAGGCTTCTTGGCAAACTTTAGGAAATCAGTCCACCTTTCTGAGCTCCAGCTTTGCCACCAGTGAAGGAATCATCTTTTTACATATTGCAAATGAAGCAGGAGATGGAAAATCCACATTAGAACAGATAAGATCTTTGATGTGATGACTTTCTGGTACTATACTAAACTTGCCCAACATTTCTGTTTCTAAGGGTAGGACCCACATGGAGTAGCCACTCTAAAGTTCCATTGAAATTAGTGAGAAAGAAATAGATTAATTCAGGCTGCTAATCACATCATCCTATTGAAGATATCTACAATGGATCAGAGAAATTCCACCTTTAAAATGCCAATAATGGCTATGATGGCAATTTGGGGTGACTAACTCAGACACAGACATCACAGGTTGTGAGAGCAGAGTTACCCTCAAACTGACACTCACAGGGAAAGACGCAACAGGTTTGTGGACTTCACATTAAAAAATTCTTCCAGTTTTTCACAGCATTCAAGACCAGAGGTATCTGACAAGCTGGAAATTAACCATCAAAAATAAAATAAGGCTTAGGATTAGAACAGTCCATAGATTTAGTGCCAGAGAATAAAAGAAGCACCTGGAGAGAGACATCTTTTGAGCAGTAGATGGAGTGAGGAGAAAATGGTAGATGAGGATGGCAATGAGAGAAAAATGGGTTGAATGAAAAAAATTAATATAGTCTTGACTGCCTCCTTACTCTGGAAGTCAGTAATGGGACTTCAAATTTAGTAAACAAGCAACCCCGAGAGACTGTTGTGCAGGTACCCAGTGAAATACTAAGGAACAGAGTCACAGGTTGAAATATGTGGAAATAAATGGTGCCTTGTTAACAAAAAGGGACCTCAGTTTGAAAGGGGACTGATGCCCTGTTGGAGACTGTGGAGCCTGAGCATGGGAGCAAAGCCAGGACAGGGGCATGGAGCAGAAGGAAAGATCAGCAAAGTCAGTGAACAGGCAAACTGCAAACGTTTGGCAGTAAGGGCAGAATTGATGAGGATCAAACAGTCTATTTTTTTGGACTTTGCAAAGTCAGCTGCATGGTTCAGTGAGTTCAGTAGGCAAGAGGAATAAGTTTATTCCCAAATCTGAAGCTGTATCTCCAAACTCTCCTTAAAGCTCAGGACACAAAGCTGCACTTTTTCAAACTTCAGGGAGATCACTCTGAATGAAGACAGAATTAACATGATAAGAGATTCTCAGCTCCTCCAGCAGCACCCAGTCTCCTGACCCACTGTTGAATAGAATAAGTAAGCCTTTGCAATAGCCACGTCACGTACAGTTTGAATTGCCATCCTTCAGTCCCTTTGCTACTCCAACAAATTAAAAATCTCACAGTTTCTCCAAAAAGGTTGCATTCCCATTCAGCATGCTTGTCACGGAGGCAGGAAGGCAGCCCTGCATGCCAAGGAGCAATCTAGTTCTATTAAATAAATGCATTTATAATTTTGTATTATCCTGGCTGTGCCAGATTCCCCTGTTCATGACTTCATAGTGTCCTGTTTCTCTCATCTCAGTACCTCTTGCTTATCACTGTTTTTTTACATCCTACACATTATTAAAGATTTTCATGACGCATAAATCTCACATCTGTCCCTACAAAGACCAAAGAATTGTTTGACTTATTAGATGAATGTGGCATATCAGATAACACCCAAGAATATAGTCTTGTATAATTTGTTGAGGGCATTCAGGTCAATACTGCAGAACAATTTGAAGCTTGCTGAAGCCCATTTTTAAGGCTTTCCTGAACCGGGGTCCCATTTCTCAGTCTCCAAGTCATTAATTCAAATCATAAATAACTAAAACCAGCAGAAATCAAATGTTCCTGGAGAGGAAGAGTCCTGTAAAACAGAGAGTGTGTCAGAAAATGACATATCTGTCTCTAAACTATTATCTTTTCAAATCTACCCATGCTTTTTAACGTATATAATCGCACTACTGGTTTCAGAAGTTACATACACTTCTGTTTTAAAAGCTTTCAATGCACCTTTGACCTGTAAAAAATTAGAACAACAATACAGTTGTGTTCAGGGAGGCATTTTCTAGTTCTCAGTTTCAGGCTTTGCTTGCATAACAGTGCTTTCTTGATTTGTTCCCCTTGTCTGTATAGATGGTTTCATTCATCTTGTTCCGTAAGACAGAAGATGCGTGATGCGTGTCCCTGCTGAACTGGCTCCCCTTTCTCTAACCAGTCACATCATTCTTGTTTACTGTCACTGCACTAGCAAACGAGAACTCCCAGTGATCTGAGAAATTTTTCTTCTGTGCTTTGCAGGCATGAAGAGACAGCAGGAATAGCAGAGACATTAAAGTTATGGCCAAAGGACTGCTTTCTACCTTTCTGAGTTTCTGCTCTCAGCAATGACCCAATGAGAATCCCCATGCCTGTTCCCATTACACCCAAACAGGTCAAAAAGTCAACAACAGACAACATAATATTCTGGTTCGTATTGAGCAAGTAGGATGTGGAATATGGACAATGACATTTAGGACACACAAACAAGAAACAGATTGGCAAAGAAACCCCAACTAAACAGCCAAAGAACTGACAGAACAGACAACATTTGCACAAGGAAAAATATAACTGCAGCTATTCATTTAGAAAATAAATGTTGGTAGAAAATCAAGTTTATGTTCTGTCAGGGTCCCAGAACAAGCTCAAAGAAGTTCTTTCTGTTTCTTAAGACCTGTGAACACTGCGTGGGGACAAAGAGAGGTGCTAAGCTATGAGTCAGGCAGGGTCAGTAGGATGTGACAGGCCTTTTTTGTGTCCTTCAACAAGTCTCTCATCACCTTTGCGAACAGTACCAGTAATAAAAGTGGGCCTGCCATAAGTAGCAAGCATGGAGACACTGCTCAGGCTGCTGTGTTCAAACCCCACAAAGTGAATCTGAAGATTTTAAAGCTCCAGTGTGCTCTCTTCAATTTCTCTGGCATGTTTGCAATCTGTCATGCCTTAGAGCCATGCCTTAGACAGCCTTTAACTCCATTCTTGGGTCCCACTGGCCTACCAGAGGGTCAAACCACAAAGCACGAAAAGGTTTTCTGCTTCATCATTCTGTATTTTAGGTGGTAAAAGATATCTGCAAATGGGGATTTGAAGTTTGTCTGGCTGCTAGGCTGTCTGTTGAGAGGACCCTGCAGGTTGGTTCTCTGAACATGAATTAATTGGAAGGATACAAACTACTACCATACTTTGAAATCAAAGCAGTCAGATCCTGCTGTGACTTACTGATAAAAGACAGCTGAAGGAGGACAGGGATAAGGTCAAGACAGTGAAAAGGGCAATCATTGTTTAGGTATGAAGAAAGAGTGCGGGGGCAGTGCTTGAGTTGCTGTGGCTTGGAGAAACTGAACCAGCAAGGGGGCTAATCAGCCAAGCTCATTAACGGAGGAAAGCAGAGGGACAGAAAGTGTGCCTGCTGCTAGTAAAGACTTCAGAGAGAAGAATCTAGAGAGCCTGGAAAATGTCACGGTGCTATCGCTACCATTAGCTCTCTCCCTGCCTGGATTCAGCTGTGGGGAACCCTTCTAGAGGATCCCAAGGCTGGGAGCATTTGCTAAAACCCTGGTCTTGGTTTACTGAGACCATGACCAATGCAGTCCTTTTAGAGCAAGATGTGCAGGGTGTGCATCATGATGCAAAAGGCTGGGGTGCTCCTCTGTGCAGTGGCAGGGGAAGCTGATCCAGGTGTGGATTGACCAAGGATGCTGGAACAGAATTCAGAAGGAGCTTACTGAGCTGCTTCATGATGAGTTAGAGGTGAAAGGGCTGCCAGAAATGCTGGGTTGCAATGTCCCCTATCTGGTTAGGTCAAGAGCAGCCATGGAAGTAGAATCATATGACCTGAGGACTCAGTGAAGTACTAAACATTAGGCATATTTGGCTAAGATAATGACGATGAACAGGGTCAGTGTATGCTTTAGTATATAGTAATGCACCTGACTGAGGGACACTTTGTGGGCGTTTATTCTAGGCCACCTGATCAGAATGGAGAAGTTGATGAGGCCTTTTATAATCAGGTCCAAGTAGCCTCACAATCCTTGGTTCTTGTGGGAGACTTCAATTACCCAGATATCTGCTGGAAAGGCTACACAACCAGGAATATACAGTCTAAGAGGTTCCTCCAGTGTATTGGTTATAACTTCTTAACCCAGCTGGTGGAAGAGCCAACGAGGAGAGAAGCACTACTGGACCTAGTACTGACGAACAAAGAGGGACTGGTGAAGGACATCAAGGTTGAGGGCAACCTTGGTTGCAGTGACCATGGAAAGGTAGAATTCAGGATTGTGGGTAGTACACACAAAACCACAAGCAGGACTGAAACTTTAGATTTCAAGAGGGCTAACTTTGGCCTTTTCAAGAAACTGCTAGGTGAAATCCAATGGGCTAGGGCTCTGGAAAGTAAGGGGGCACCTTATACCCATAGGGGCCCAGAATCCAGCTGGAAGTCTGTAACAAGTGGTGTTCCCCAGGGGTCAGTACTAGGTCCAGTCCTCTTCAATATATTCATGCATGAGGATAGGGAGGCTCGACAGAGAGACTTGGAGAGATTGGATCAATGGGCCAATGTTAACAGTATGAGCTTTAACAAGGCCAAGTGCCAGGTCCTGCACTTGGGCCACAACAACCCCATGCATCGCTACAGGCTTGGGGAAGTGTGGCTGGAAAGCTGCCTGGCAGAAAAGGACCTGGGGGTTCTAATTGACAAGTGGCCGAATATGAGCCAAAATTGTGCCCAGGTAGCCAAGAAAGCCAATGACATCATGGCTTGTATTAGAAATAGCGTGACCACCAGAAGTAGGGAGGCAATTGTCCCCCTGTACTCAGCACTGGTGAGGCCACACATTGAGTAGTGTGTCCAATTTTGGGCACCTCAATACAAGAGAGACATCAAGATGCTGGAGCGAGCGCAGAGAAGGGCAACGAAGCTGGTGAAGGGGCTGGAGAATAAATCTTATGAAGAGCGATTGAAGGAGCTGGGACTGTTTAGTTTGAGGAAGAGGAGGCTGAGGGGAGACCTCATCACTCTCTACAACTACTTGAAAGGACATTGTAGAGAGGTTGGTGCTGGTCTCTTCTCTGAGGAGGTTAATTCTAAGGTAATTAACTCTAGAAACAAGAGGGAATGGTTTCAAGCTACAACAGGGTAGGTTTAGACTGGACATTAGGAAAAAATTCTTCACAGAAAGAGTGGTCAGACACTGGAATAGGCTGCCCAGGTGGTTGATTCACCATCCCTAAAAGATGTTTAAGAGTCGTTTAGATGTGGTGTTGGGAGATATGGTGTAGGGGAAAACTTTGTAGAGTGGGGTTAATGGTTGGACTTGATGATCCCAAGGGTCTTTTCCAACCTGAATGATTCTATGATGCTATGATTGTATGAACAGACAAATGCTACTCCTTTTTCACTGAGCCCTTGACTTCATTTCGTACCTTTTATAAATGTCTCATCAAGTATCTTATCCTCAGATGGCACAAGTGACACTTTGTGAGGTGTTTGGCAGTGTCTGCTAGATTAAAAAACGTATCATCACTTGAACTATAATAAGAACTGACAAGAAAATAGGCAAAATTTAATTTACATTGTTTTTAAAGACCTAAAATATTTTTTATTAAATTGGTGAGAAAAACAACAGAAGATGATGATCAGCCTGACTTGAAGTTCTGTGCAATATTTTATAAATCACACCACACCATTAATTCAGGTTATAAACTACAAGAACTGATGACAAGCCTCATGAGGGAACCAATACAGAGAGTGTTTTTAATAAGGCCTTGGAAATAAATTAATGATTCTTCAGTGAAAAAAAAGGTGTGTGGGGCATAGAGGAATGTGTCATGAAGAATAATAGAAAAGCAAAAGAAGAAGACACTGTACTGGACTTGGAGAGCGAATAGCCCTAGACATATTGTTCCTTAATTTGTATTACTGGGTAATGGATGGTTTGGTCAAAAATATCTTTCCTATTTTTTTGCCTCCTTTCAGGCCCCTTCCCTGAGCTGAATGAATCAGAATATCAGTGGACATTCTACAGTGCCACCTGTTTCTTTACAGGTGGGTACAGAGAAGCAGAGGGTCTCACTGAGTAGGGTCTTCCCTGCAGAAATTCCTCTGGTAGATGTCCTTGCCCTGTGGAGTCCCATGGCACGTGGCAGTCAGCCAAAGGATGAAGACGCAAAATGAGCTCCTCCTACTCCTGTTACAACCAGTGTTGGCAGATTGCAGATGTTCTTATCAAGACTGTAACTGACCATGTGGTGGGAGCCACCTGTATTAGGACCCAGGACAGCCCTTTCTAATTTTCATGATTATTTCCTGAGAAGATAATTATATTGGAAGCAGATGGGGAGAGGGTCTGTTTCTGCAGGCTTCCTTCTACTATGATCCTGAAAAGAATATGAGAATCAGCCACATGAGGAACAATGGATGTGTTGTCTGGTTGTGACCTAACAGTGATACTGCTGACACAGAGCACACATTTGTCTTCCCTGCAGTAACATCTGCTTTAGAGGTTGAACTCTGCTGAAGTCTGGTCAAATTTTATTATGACCCTTACAAGATCAATTTTGAGATTTTTGTGAGATTTCAGGTGACTGTGTAGGTCTTCAAGTCAAAGTGTAGCTTACTCTATCACCCTGTGAGGCTACAGGCCACATACACTTCTTTTGTTCCTAATGTACTGCTGGAGATCACTCTTCTTCAGCACAGGCTACCAGTGGCAGTCCTTTGAGCCCAAATCTGACTGGGTAAGGAACTTTTAGGTCTAAGGGAATATTTTTATGTTTAAATATGTGGAAAAAATTTTAGTATGTGTCAAATGTCAATATTCCCTGGAATTCTTTCTTCTTGAGAAACAGACACAACTATTTTAGGATCCTATGAAAATGAATAAAAATGTAACCAGTTTGGAAACATTAATGATCACTTGCAGTTTCTGTGAAATTTATTTGTTTGCTTGTTCACTTTCATTTTTCAGCTACTGTGTGCCTGGAATGTAAATGTCTATGCTTGTGTGGAAAATACAAATAAAGACATAAAGGAAAATCAGTAGGTTTTAATGTGTAGGGTAGGAGAAGCTGAGCAGAAAGGTAGTGTCGGGAAAGAGAATAAGACAAAGAGCTTTTGCTGTATATTAGCCAGACAAAAAAGGACTCAATGTCAACTGAAGATATTGATTTCAATAGATATTAGTTCAGACCTAGGAACGCTTGATTTGGTACTAAGGAAATTTAGTACAAAAGTTCCCTAGAAACCTTCGACTTTCTCAAGAGCAGTCAAACACCTGAAAGGTGATTTTTGGGTTGGCTGACAATATTATATGTTATATTTTTCAAGGACCTGTTTTTGAGCCCAACAAGGATACAGCTCTACTTGTCTTGAGTTAATAAATGTGCACAGCTGTCCTGAGCACAGCTGGATTTCCCATTCCACATGCACATTCAAGATGTCAAGGATGCTCTCTTTCTGCCATAGGAGAAAATTTACATCTTTCACAAGGTCTTCTGAAAAGGCAGAGAGAAAGAGAGAAGAAGTCATGCTAAACAGATAACAGCCTACTGGTTATGGCATCTCCAAAACTGTAGATTAGATAAAAGTAGTTGAAATTTGCTGTGCTTGCATAAGTAGCAAATGAAGCTGTACTCCACTTTTGAAGTGAGTGCCGACCCACTGGTTTATTGATTCTTCTCAGCAGGAAGTAAATTTGTCCATTCTGCCCATCTTATTAGCTGTTCTGCTCTGCACAAAAAATAATTTAAAAAGGCCAACAATACTTTCCCTTTCCCATATTGCTATGAGAGAAGGATTGCTTAGCTACCTCCGTAATCTAGCAAGCATGGGACTTGCCCAGCCTGCGAGAAATAGAGATACATTTTTCTCCCTCATCTGATCCTATATTGGTTATATAAACTGTTAAATACATTCCATTCGGGACAGCAGTGGGTTTTTCCTCTCAGAAACAATGGAATGAAAGAGTTAAGATTTTGTCAAAATGACATTTCTCAATCCTTATGCCCCTCAGCTCCCTTTTGTCCCAAACAATCCTCTTTCTTCTTCGCCAGATCAAAGAATCATAGAATGGCTAGAGTTGGAAGGGGCCTTAGAGCTCATCTAGTTCCAACCCCACACTGTCATGGGCAGGGACACCTCCCACTAGACCAGGTTGCTCAAAGCCCCAACCAGCCAGGTCTTGAACATTTCCAGGGCAACTTCTCTGGGCAACCTTTCCCAGTGCCATAGACCAGGTTGCTCAAAGCCCCAACCAGCCAGGTCTTGAACATTTCCAGGGCAACTTCTCTGGGCAACCTTTCCCAGTGCCACACCACCTTCAGAGTAAAAAATTTCTTCCTGATATCTAATCTAAATCTATCCCCTTTGCTCTATGCTCTTCCCTTATCCATCAATACTGTAACCCCGTTATAGCAGGTCATCAAATTTGTCATACATATTTTGTCAGAATAATGCAAGGCAAAAGCATAAACCAAACTCAGCAAACTACAGCACAGTAAAACTGAAATACTTTGTTTTCTTTGTACAAGTGTTCTTTCTGTTTGTTTGCTTGCTTATACCTAAGTATAACAAATGTGTACAGTTTCAGGGAAAAAAAACATTTTAGTGGAAAGGATAGGTCTTATACCATTGCCCAAATTCAAAGATACAGTTAAAAAAGTCTTGGTTTTTTTTCTTCAGAAACGTAAACATCTCAAAAGAAATCAGAATTAAAAATAACATGGAGGGTTCAAATACTGTAATTTGTAAAATAACTTGTAAAATGGGCTTGTTCTGAATTTTTCACCAGCTCCTTGTTCTTCATACTTGACTCACAGGGACGCTACTGCTGTCTTGAGAGGAACATCTTGAATTTCGGGAATTGAAATATCCATGCCTTAAAATAGTACAGAGCATTTTTTCCTCCAGACTCCCCAGGATTCATACTAGACAGCTATTTTTATGCCACCAGATTTGCCAGCTCATTCTCCACTTTCTCAGCCAGTTTGTTGGTATTCTCAGAAACCCCTGACATCAACTGAATCATATAGAGAGGTCTGAATTGCCCAAACCCTCCAGTGTCCTACGGCCCATCACTTGCGTAGCATGAGTGTCTAGGGTTTCTGTGCTGCAGGAGCAGGGACCTTCCTGCTGTTTCTGCCAGGCAGTGGAGAGCTCTGACCATCCCCCCTTCATGCTTTATTTAGAAGATGGCATTTTAACTGTTACATTTGTTTGAGAACTCAGTTGGACAAGCTTGAGCCAGCCAGTTTGATACACTAACTGTGCAGGGCTAATGAATTCATGGGATGTCACCACATAACACACCATTTAGATTTTTATCGAGCAGAAAGTTTGGTTTTTTTGGCCATGGTCACTTGTGTGGAACACAGACCAGTCCTGATGAGAAAAAGACTGTCCTCTAGTAGATGGGATTCATTAGATAAAAACACAATGGTGCCAAGCTCAGCAGTGAAAAGTTCCCCAACACCATCAGCTGACTGAGTGACCTCAGGGACCCAGGAGTCCTGTCCTCCAGAACTGTGTGCACCCTCTGCCACATGCCAAGCACTGTCAGACTCTTCAGACACCTTTTCCAGATTTCTTAGTTCTCTGAGGCTGGTAATGCTGCTGTTTACTTTGGTAGTTGCATTTCTTTCACAAACCATTTCACACCTGTCATTATCTCATTATCTTTCCAGACACACTTTCCTTGACCACTAGTATCTTCTTCTGTTTTACACAGAGAATCTAAAAATCATGTGTTGGGAGCCACTATTCTTGTTATTTTGGACATCAGTCATAGGTTACCAGCATTTGCCAACTACTTGGCAACTATGGGCTGTTTAGTCTAATGCACAGACCAAATTGCCATTGGAAATGGGATTAACCATACAAAGATTCAGGGCAATCATCTAACAGTGTGTGGCTTCAGAGTGAGGGCAATCATCTAACAGTGTGTGGCTTCAGAGCTTCAGAGTGATACTTCCCTGTGAAGAATGACTGAACATGTGAAAAGCAGATGGAAAAGCTCATTATTCTTCTAGAAGATGGGGTCCCACGCAGTTTACGCTATGCAAGGGTGAGGAGCTTGATGGAGCAGCTGTGAATATGGTGCTGGAATACGTCATTTGGAAAAGTAAGGACTGGATCAAATTAAAAGAGCTGATAAAGGCATCATTCTTCTCACCTCCTTCCAGCTTCCAGAACCTCTTACAGGGAAGATGACTCAAAATCTCCGTTTTCGAGAAAACCCAAGGGGGAATTATTTTGCTCAGACTGCACAGAGAGAGAGAGAGCTTTTGGAAAATCTGCAAGTGCAGAAAGGTATTTTCATGCAACTATCTCTTCAGTTTCCAGTTGTGCAAAAAATATGCAGTGCAAATCCATATTATGTGACCTTCAGCAGGCAGCACACATGAAAAATTAAACACTTAAAAGTGTATAATCTATGAGTATGTTTCTGTCAATCATCTGAGCTGAGTTTAATATCACCAGTAGCTGAAATTCTTGGAGGTCATAAAGGTCAGCAGGGACTTGGGAGAAAGTGCTCCAGACAATTATTTGGAAAGGACCAGTCTTTAAATTTGGACCTCTGTTTATTTTTGTAATTGTATTTGATATTCTTCCAGTGATTCAAGGACTAGGATAATAATTCTCCAAGGTGAAGTGTTCTCTGCTCTTTTAAGTTACCCCTCCAATGGTATCCCTGTTCCTAGACAGACTGTGTAGCATATCCTGATGGGATGTGCAACACGCAAAGCTCTTTGTTTATATGGTGTGAGGTTTCCTAGGCTGCTGTGAAATCTTTTCCAAAAGTCTTTTAATCAAATAACACTACTTTTCCCTCCCTTCCTAATGTGACAATGATATTTCTACTTATCTTTTCTTGTGCCTGTAATGATACCTTAACTGGAAGAAATTCCTCTATCCTACTTGGCTCTGTGAAAGCAGATGATGTATCAAGATGCACCATATCGAGTATTGTCAACTGGGAGACAAGAGGGTTCAAGGAATCAGTTCCACAAACTTCCCAAATACTCCAAACCCCTAAATTTTAAATAACTTTGCTGGACAATTTTATTGTTGAAAACTGTGGGCAAATAAAAACAAAAGCAAATATTGAATAAAAAAAAATGGACATGCAGTGCAACTTAACAGAAAAAAACCACAGTTTTAGAAATAAAGTTCATATACATTTTAAGTTCTTAAAACACAGGCCAGCCTATCAGGGATAAATCCTCTCCAGACATTAGATGTTAAGCACAAAGTAGCAAGGTTTCCTTTTACCCACAAGTAAGAACTTCAGCCTGACCCTGAGTGCAAAAGAGCATTACTCAAGGGCAAAGACCTTCTTTCATCTAATCACCAATGTAACTGTGGTAGTATATGCTCTATAAAATTACCTTGCAAATACAGAAATGAAAAAAGCTTAACCTTGTCTCCAGACAGAATGGACCTAACTTTTAACCTTCATGTTGTAGAGTGGTGCTGATATTCAGTAGAGCGTCCTTACTGAGAAGGTGAAAATCTCTTCTCCACAGCTTCTTGTCAGTGGCCTGTTCCTTACCTTGTAAAACTATAACTTACACATTCTCTGAGCCACTTAGAATCTGCAAAAGTTTACTAGTGTACCATATCACCTCTTTAAAATGGCCTTTTCTAAACACACATGTTACTTACTTGTTAGATCAGGTTACTGTGTGGGTACAGCCTCCAATGCTACAGGGCTCCTGGGTACCACTGATGATTAACAATTGCTAAAACAGCTAAAAATTACCCAATCAGGGTCAAACTCTGCTTCATTGCACCCACCTGCATGCAGCTCAGGTGCTCAACCTAGGACCACAGGCTTGTTCAGGTTGCCTCATAGTCAAAAGAGAAAGAGGGACATCACTGGAGAGGAGCTCAAATCCTAGCTGAACCAAGTCCCCTGCAGAGGACTCTTATAGTGCTCTTATAACACTGCAGGTTGGAGAACATCTGGCTTCAGAACCTCATTTTGCTGCTTAGCAGTAAGGAATGAGCCTGACCCTACACCTCCCATGGAGTATACCCATGTATCAGGGCTTTGCTGCACTGAGTTTTTTCCCTGCAAGGTGGTGGTTCATTCCAGGAAATAAGAAGGTCATGGGTTGAATCATATTTCGAAGTATTTTAACACAATGTTCGCTATTTGTACAGGCTTTTGACGTGAATGCTGAGTGCATGAAGCATTTATCATAGCAGTGAAGGAACTACCCTAAGAGCTGACTGCAGGGTGAGTCCAAAAAAGCAGAGGAAGGTTGAGCAATATCTATTTGTCATGTCCGTGGACAGGCGACTAATATAGCACAATTTGCTAAGCTGCAGCACCGTGTGACTGAGAATGAGTTTAAGATCGCTGCAAAAGCTAGCAAGCAATTTGTGATGGTAATCCAAAATGCAGCATTGCATTCCACTGAACCTGGGCCAACTTCCTAGGGCAAAGGCATGGAATACGAGTTATTTCCAAGCATAGCAGTATAATGATCCTCTTTACTTGTGTTTAGGTTAGAATTAGTACTGTTCAGGCTATTTCAGCCCAGCAAGAAACTCAATACACATCACTGAACTTGGGGGCTCCAGGCATGCTGGGGTACCAGCATCTCTGATCTTTGCGTGCCCTGTGGTTATAAGGGCCTTGTAGAATTAGACTTTTTCAGAGGAGAAAATTCACTACTATAGGCAGTCACTTATAATTAAACTTTGCAGACCAAAAGTTTGAACAATAATGAGAACAAATTATCCACCCAAATGGAACATTTATTTTTTTTTCAGGAAAGGCTGTTACCCTGACAAACGCACTTAGCCATAATAGGAAAATTATCTTGCAAATGTCTAATAAGATTACATGTATTTAAATTTATGCTGTATTTAATTTAGTTCTGTTCAGAACTATTGTTGTGAGTCATTGAAAAGGTACTTATACGTGGGAAATATTTTGTATAATTAAAAGAGCCAACAATGCAAACCCCACAAGTCCCGGACTCCCTTGCAGCTTGAAGCCAAGTCCATGTCTTATGGTGAATATTTCCATTCTAGTAAACCATGACATCACCCTTAGAGAGCTGCAAATTAGCAAATTTCTCCCAAATGTTACCTCCATAGAAGCTTGAACAGTGAGCCAGCCAATCAGTTATACTGCAGCTGGCATCATTAGCAGTAGCTAATGCCATTACCAGTGGGTACAGTTTTACAACAAACTTTCCCTTTTCATCCTGAAGGGTACTGGCTTAATTTGCAATGGTACATATTTCCCAGCAACAATCAAGTGCTAATTAGACAGTGGCATCATTGATAAAGAGATTAAAGGAGCTGGTCTTGCTCTGTTGGTCCATTTACTTGTCCTTGTAGCCTGAAAGGTATTCTTGTTATAGACAAGGGAATTCTTGTGCAGTGCAGAATGCTGACTCCAAGGCAACAATACAGATTTGTTTCAGCATTTGCTATTAAAAAGTGCTATTTATGTTCCACTTCTACTATTTCCAAGAAAATTCACCAGGTAGATTTCTTTCCTTATTAGGCATAATTCTCCTTCAAGAGTTTCATTATACAGTCCTCTAGGCTTTTCTATGCAGCTAGAAAGTTGGATTTGACATCTTAGCTCAAACCAAAGTCTGTCTGGTTCTTATAAGGACTTTCACAGAATCTGGTACCAGATGCTTCAGAAGAATAGAGAAAAAATACTGAATCATACAGTCATAAGAAAACTGTCCTCTTCAAGTCTGTGTATGTCATACGTATGCACAATGTATATAAATAGATCAGTGTTATTCTGTCACATAAATAATGGCTATACATAAAATTGCAGTCATTGTTATCTTGTAAACCGGTAATTCTGTTTTCAATTTCATGCAAGTCTTGGCCTTCCAAATAACTTGTGGGAATGTGTTCCCCTTTTTAATTATGCTTTGTATTTGAAAGTATTTAATATAGCTGATTTAAAAATGTGTCCCCTTTTAGTTCCAAAACACAGTGAAACAGTAACATTTGCAGGCTTTGAACTTGGATCTTTGTCTTGCTGGTGAGCTTTTTCACCATGAGGATGCCATGTAAAAGTATATAAACCACCAGATATCACCATCACTGAAACCCACCATTATTTGCTGAAAAGGCTGCTCCTGTTGGAGTGTGTGAAACAAGCTGAAAGCCTCTGAATTATGTGAAGGTGAGGGAGCCCAGTGTACTTTTCCTCTGTCACTAAATTGTATTTGCACCCATGGTGCTCAGGTTGTGGCTTCCCCATGGGATGGGAGCTGGGTGAAATGTGCCCAGATCTGGCCTTTGAATAAATGGTGATGGCCGTGCTCTCCTGAATTTGCAGCTGACTGGAGAAAGGGTCTAGCCAATGCCTCCTGATGCCTCCTGATCACCCAGAGCTCGTGCCTGATGAGGAAATACTCACAGATGAATTTGTGATACTCCTGAAACTGAAGCTGGTTCTCCATAGAGGTACTCATGGTGTCATGCAAGACAGCCAAGACCAAACCCAGAGTAAGCCCTTTCTTAATTCTACACCATCAAACTTTTTTGTTTCTCAGTAAAAACAGTAAAGCAAGAGAATGAAAGGCACTTGGGGGCAACGGTGGCTCACATGATTCATAAAGTGGTTTGTAGTTTATGCTATCTTATTGGTGACTTCAGTCAGAAGTTATGCTGCCTCTGAGGTACAATCCAACAGCTCAGACTGGTTATTCAAGAGCAGATGAAAAGGTATCTCTTCAGAGCAAAATATGGGTACATCTTAGAAGAATTGTGAACCTTGTTTACTAATAAATGACTCTGTTTCATGTAGGAAAAAATAGGAAAAGATAGTCTTTATTAGAATAAATTGCATTAGTTCATATATTTGTAGAGATATGTTTCTTTTTTGAGGTGAATCAGCTTTAGAAAGTTTTCTTCTGGTCACTTATCTATCTGCCAAAATCCAGTGAGCTGTATTTTCTCTGAATGTTTTATTAAATGATTTGTGTGTACATAGAGAGGATTCTCTTAAGTCCTGCAGATGCTTTGAAAGGTAATCTTCCTGAAAACTCCACCTGCACTGAATGTAAAACCTCATCAAGACTGGAAAATCTTCCAGAAGACTCACAATCCAATTTCAGCTACATCTGTGCTACCCTACTGATTGCTACTATCCTTTATTTTAAAATGTTTTAAAGATATCTTCCTATTATTTGTTTCCAGAAAGAAAAATATATTGTGATGTTGTGACCAAATTTTCTGAAAATGTCTTTCTCACTTTTCTTCCAAGCTCTTCTTATCTGCAGAGATGCCCCAAATCCGAATTTTTTGTGTCCAGATCACTAAAAAAATGTAATGAGGATTAAACTGCTATTTGGTTTTTTGCACCACTGATAGCCTTTTAGGAAACCAGAGAGATATTGCACAGTATTTTTCAAGCCTTTTCCTCAAAAGTGTAAGCAGAGTCATAATCCTTAAATTATGTTTAGCACCAATCATTTCTTTCAGCCTATAAAAATAAACTCTCTTCATGCTCTACAATATATTTTAGGGGATCTATTCTCAATTTCTGCCTCTTCTCCTGTTACCCCTTAATTTCTTCTGCTACTTACATAAAAGAAAGCAACACTCCTTCATTACCCTTTACCACCCCTACAGAGTCTGAAATTCTGTTAGTAAGAAAAAAACCCAAAACAAAACATGATTAATTGTGTAATAGAAATAGAACAAGGTTACGTGCTGATCTACCAAACTGTGTTAACTTTTCCCTTCTCCTTGTGTGCTTTTTCTACTACAAGATCTTTGAAAGCAGAACAATGTTTTCCAGTGTATTCTTTCAGCAGGCAATACAATGAGATACTGACCATCAAGAGTAATTCTGGACACCAACATATCAGGTAGCTGCTAAAGAAGGTCATTCCTGAGGATCATTGCTCATGATGGTCTTAGGATCTGACCAGGATTTTTTAATCTTCCAGTGCCCTCACACAGTTCACGAGTTGCACTACAAGTCATTCATGCTGAGGTAATCCAGCCTGTTTCTTCTCCATACTCTTTTTACCTCATTCAGTGTTTGAAATCTTTTAATGAACTGGTTTTGACCTGACGACCCAGTTATTTATCAATAACTACTAATAATCCCAGGTGGTACAACTGTCCTAGAATAATCAGATCACATGGTGTAGAGCTTCACATTCCATAAATATTTCAAGATACTGGACAAGAGCTACATCATTGAACACAAATTTATATTTTTTTATTCAGTGTCTCTCCTGCAGTTACAGAAAGTTTGTCATTTAGAAATTTTACCTACTGCAACCAAATCAACAAGCGGCAATGGTAAAGAACAGATTTTTTTCATTTTTTTTTCCTGAGAAATATGGATTGAATGACAGCCAAAGTCTTAAATTTGGAAAGACACCTCCCAAAGACAAGGCCTTTAGATAACCTGTGCAAGGGTAAAAAACAATAAAGGTTATTGGCAAAAGATATGGAAAAGAGCACATGACAGACACCAGGCTTTAAAGGATCTGAGCAAAAGAAGCTGCTTGGATTCCTTACAAAAGCAATGACAGATGGGGTGGTTAAAAAGAGGAGTGGGTTCTTCTGGGAAGGCAAAATTATGAAGTATTTTTTAAAAAAGAAAAAAAAGTGAGGAAGGCGGAAAAGCAATTATTTCCAAAGTCAGTATGGGTTGGATAACCTTATGTTGAGCACAAATCCTTCGAAGCTCAGTATTCTTTTCAGTTTCTCCAGGCCTTCAAAGTGGTGACGTGGCAATGGTGACCTGAGAGTCTACACAGATCCTGTCTTTCTCGTCTCTTATACGAGACACCCCCCGCCTACATTTAGATACAACATTTTTTCTCAGACTCTCTTTCACGCACCCCTGAAAATAAAGGCCAAAGACAGTATCTGCTTCTACATTGATTATCTGCCTTGGTGACACTGACACTGACTAACATTTATTTGCTTATGTCCATAGCCTTGAAGGCCTCAAAGTAAATACACTACTGAACAAGGCTCATATTGCAGAATTAGACTCTCATCCTAAAGGACTTATTTGTTTAGGATACTAGGGAAACATTCATCTCTTCCTCTCCTAAAGATTTGAGAACTTCCAGTCTGTTTTTCTAGCAACACAAGTATGAAGCTGTTCCTCCACCTATGCAGACATATCATTCTGCTGCTGTCAAACTGTGTATCTGAAATGTTAACTAGACATAGAGTGATGTGTTCATGGTCCTGCTGAACTGTGTAATTCTATCATGAGCCTCCCTGATATTTGATGTCCTTATTAGGACTCCAAACCCTTTTTAGAAAGATTTTTTCGTAATATTAGTCTTGCAATTTTGAGGTGCAGTTTATGCCTTTCAAATAATAAATGCCATGATCATAGAATCATATAATATTACAATAGTTTGGGTTGGAATGGGCCTTAAAGATCATCTAGTTCCATCCCTGCCTGCCATGGGCAGGGGACACCTCCCACTACACCAGATTGCACAAAGCCCCATCCAGCCTGGCCTTAAACACCTCCAGGAATGGGGCATCCACAGCTTCTCTGGGCAACATGTTCCAGTGCCTCACCACGCTCATAGATCACCTTGTTGATGAGAAAACTTCCATAAGGCATAAATTAGAAGTAAAACAGGATTTTGATGATGACACAGAGGTTGTGTTAATTCCCATGAGGCAGTTAATACCTTGTTGACTCGGCCAAGGTAAATGCCATGTTATCTAGATTGAAGTGTGGGCACAGTGTGATGTGAAATTACAAACCCACGCACTTCCGCTGGTACAGGTGAGCATTTGGTTCACCTCTTCTGATGTGATCTTTCTATAACACAAAAGGCCAAGAAAACTTCTAAGCAGATTTCCCTCCTTCAGTATGCTGTCTGAAATTATTGTGGGAAGGAAAACTGTATGAGGCTAGAATAGGAATTTTGTTCTCCAATGTTACAGCTGGAATGCTGGAAAAGTCACCTAATGAAAAGAGGTTCTGAAAAGCAGAGGTGAGAAAAGCCCTGATTACTTATTAAATGCATACTATATAAGCCCAGTAAAAAAAATAATATTGAAGATGAATCCGAAGTGAAGTCTTGTATCCTGTTCCCTGGTTTGTTCCAATAAAACAGAATTGCCACCTTTGGTGTTTCCTTTGGAATTTTGCAAGACCTCATCTTGGCTTTCTAGGTTTGTTCTGGTAAGAAGCCATCCATATAATTTTGCTGGATAAAAATTGTAGTGGCTGCCAGTAAAACTGGCTGCCGATTAGGAAGTCAATATCCCATGAAATTGGTGGCATGACTGCAATACTGTGGGCAAATGTTGTTGTTCTAGTGTGGGTCATTGGCTCCAATTCTCAAATACCAGAACACAAGGTAGTGACCTTCCAGAATTCACAAGGAAAGGACAGGAACTTGGCTCCTTGGCGAAGCAGAGTTGTTTGCTATAAAATGCACGTATGTTAGTATTTCCAGGATAAGAAAACAAAAAATGCAAAATGCTTGTAGTGTGATTGACAGAAAACACTTAAGAAAATATCTTCTAAACTCAGTTGTCCTGATTATCACCACATTTCTGCAGCAAAGGGAAATGTAAATGCATATATAGAGCAGAATAGGTGGGAGGAAGCTACAGGACACTGCTTTTCCCTTGTTGTTGCATACCCCTCTGTAGCTACCCCAACACAGAGAAATTAAAATAGTTGTGAAATGATGGTTAAAGGAAAGGAATTAAAAGCACCTATATATATTGCTTGTCACAGTCACTCACAAATTAACTGGCAACTTCATGTTATTTTCATGCTGCTCTTTGCAACATGAAGTTCCACTCTGGCTTCTCCTTCCCTTTGTGGTGATGTAGTAACTGTCCAACCCTAAGACAGCTGTAAATCCAAGTATATACCTTCAAGGTTGAGGGACAAGGTGCTGCTGAGGTCTTGGCCCATCACACGGATGTCCTGGGCCAGGACTCTCAGTGTATTCTCAGGCTCTGCTGGACTGCAGAAGCCAGCCCTGTGCTTTTGTTTTGCTACTATTTAAACCTCCTCCTGACTTGGAACAAAAATGGCCACTTGAGTCACTAGAGCTGTCCACCCTCCGCTGGTCTGACCTGAAATGGCAAAGAAATAGGGTGAGAATTTCCATCTGTGAGGAAATGCATAAGACAATGCTGAGAAGTTTTCACTTGTAAAACATAAGCACCAACAGTTCAGATCTTGCAATTAAAATCTGAAAGTCAACAAGGATACCCCTTGAAGCAAAATAGTAGATTTCTGAGTCATCAAAGATAAGGAAGACCCCTGTGTTTAAGGAAACATTGCTGAAAACTGCCTCAGCCCCAGTTAATCTGGAGGAGCCCTTTCATACCAGTGATGGTCACTGGCTGCCTCCAGTGCTCAACCTTTGGTCACAAGTAGGAGTGCACTTTCACAGTGCTCCCGCTTCCAGATCCTCATCCAGCCTTCAAAAGAGAGTGCTTTCAAATGCCTGACGATGCTGCCTGTGGTGTCTGGAGTGGGGCATCTGGAGTCTGCAATCCTCCTTTTTTGACATGATCTCAGGTTGCAACTGTGTTGCATACCAGGCTGAAGAAGCTGGGACCCTGTCTGCACTCCAGGAGTCTGTCAACATGAACAGCAACAGATTTACTCAAAACTGAGCACAGTTTATTTGTCAAGAGGAATGGGGAGAGATGAACCTGTAATAGGAAATCAATGTAAGTTCTGTCTAATGTCACATTTGGCCTTTCTGCAAGCTTCTTGGTGAATGTGTGTTGAGTCTGGGTGTTGCCTCACTCTCTGAGGGGCCAGTTTGTGTCTTTTTGACCCATAAATCTTGATGCCATCAGCCTTGAACAGCTGTCAGCTCCCAGCTTATTTTGTGCAAGGACTACTGTAGCTGAACAGTTTCTTTGATCCCTACAGTCTCTCTTCAAGAATGTTTTCATAACTGTTGTCCTGCCTATCATATTTGTTAGTTCTGCTCTATAGATTGCCCTTGATTTAATTCCATTGCACTTTGAGGAATGTCGTGGATTTGGATGTTGAACCACATTACAACAGCATTCTTGGTCTAGTAGGACATGGTGGCAAAAGACATTAAAACAATACCAAGCCACTACAAAGACTGTAGAGGCAGTGTCTGATCCACACCGATGTTAAGCAGAACAAGGACGACATAAGTTATAAGGCTGTTACTTGTTCAGTAGAAAGGTAAACCAAAATATGACCAGCCTGGCAGGGTCAGAACCACAGTGCCTTGAAAAGTGGCAGGTATCGGATAAAGCAAACTTAAAAAACTCTGGTCTGGTCTCATTACAATGATGTTGCTCCTGTGTCTGGTGATAGATAATGGTTGCAAACAGCATGGTGCAGGAGATCTAGCTGAGCTCACAAAAGAAGTTCCAGGGGGATACACATCACAAAACATGTAGGTGGCTGTCATCATCAAACTTCACAGATTCGACAGAGTTGGAAGGGAGCTCTGGAGATCATCTAGTCCAACTCCCCTGCTGAAGCAGGATTGCCTACAACACGTTACTGAGGACTGCATCAAGGCGTGTCTTGAAAATCTCCAGAGATGGGGACTCCACAACCTCCCTGGGCAACCTGTTCCAGTGCTCTGTCACCCTCACCCTAAAGAAGTTCTTCTTCATATTTGAGTGGAACTTCCTATGTTCCAGCTTGCACCCATTGCCCCTCGTCCTATCGCTGGAAACCACTGAAAAGAGTCTGACTCCATCATCCTTCAGCTCACCCTTTAGGAACCTGTAAACATAGATGAGGTCTTTAAAGGGAATGGAGATAAGAATCAACCATTTATTGGTTTGTTTGAGAGTCTTAGAGAAACAATATGCACAGAGGTCTGAGGTAACCGAGCCCTAGTACACGGCACATCCAGGCACATTTCCAGTACTGCCTTTACCAGTGGTAGTGGTACTCCTAGGGGGAAGTTTACGCAATGGTGAAGGGAGCCTTATAGACTAATTAACCACTGTTTTCTTCAGTATGGTGTGTTTAACTTCCCTATTATGATTATTATTCAAACATGAGGCTTGGGAAGGCAAACGTGGGGAAGTGCTCTTGGGAAAGCTCATGCACAGTGCCCTCAGTGCTGACTGTTTTGTTCTGTAAATGCTCTTTGTCAGAAGCTCATGTGGATCTACAGAATCCTTGCGTGGTCCCCGTCCTCATACTGCATGCCAGACAGGTCTCCTGGCTATTTTCCTCGACTGTTTCATCAGTTCAGCTAGCTTTTTCTTTCAGGCTATGCTGGATGCCACATAATGGTGTGACTAATTGGAGTTGTTTCTTTCCCTCCTCCTCCTCCAGATCTCTTGATTAATATTTTGTTGTATACCTTAATTAGCACATTTCTGGCTTCTGGCTGCTTGTATCTTTTAGAGTTTTCTGAAGAGACACTAGTAAAACTTTACACATTGTATTATGACAAATATTTCAGACACAAATTCCTCACTAGATTTGTAATTTTATCATGCCCACAGAATTCTATTAAAAACCCAGCATGACACCGCAGATGGAGAAATGGGGAATGGGCTGCTTCCTGTATGCATGGAATTAATTCTGGTAAGTCCCATCATAATCGTGTTACAAAGTTAGACCATTAAAAGGAAAATAGCAATTCTTAGCCTTTCTATTACAGTTTGTATTTTCCAAGGGTTTTATTTTAGTGGCTCAGTTTCCTGCCTACTGAATAATGCTTTCAAATGGGGTTTATATACAAAGTCACAGAGGAAACCAGCTCTGCCTTTAGTTTTCCCATGAAAATCATTAGTATTAGACATAAGAAACAACTTTTATAATTTCTCTTAAGAAGCTTAAGATGTCTTCAACTTCTGCTTTTGGCCTGGCTTGCATGTAAACTTGCTCCCATCGAGACCCAAGACATCTTCATAATGGATAGGAAAGTGTCAAGTTTTACACAGTTTTAAAGAGGGCTGGGAGGAAGATGAAGTCTCAGACTTGGCCATCTATAGTCTTCTCTTTAGAGGCAATAAAGCCTGCTGCAATTTTGTGCCTACTGATGTGAAACAGATGAAAAGGCTTCCCTTTGAGACTCTGTGAACATGGCTACATAAAAGAGTGCCTACTTAAAGCCCTTTTCATACATTTTGACTTCTGTTGGAGGCAGGGCTACACAGAACACCACTACTACAAATTTATTTGATAAAACCACTTTTCTTGAATTAAAACTATTGCTTTCATACTTTAGGTTGCTAGTAAAAATTCACATTTTCTGGGAAAGGATAAATTTCCTGTGTTTTCTGTGGGGATCTGGCTATACAGCTTCTATTAACATTGGGATGAACCCATGTAGCTAAATACCTGTGAGCAAATATGCCTCTTTCATACGCCAAGACTTGGCAAATCAATTTCATTTCCACAAAATGGGGAAGGCAATGACGCAGAAAGACAATAAGCTAAATCCAGTGACTGGACATGTGATCCTTGAATGAATACTTATTTATTTTATTTATTTATTTTTAATAGAGTTGCAGACTTCAAGCATTGCATCGCTTGCTTGGAACAGGGATTATGGAAACTGAGATTTTACCAACATCAACCACAATAATATAAAACATCCACCTTTATGAAAGAAGAAAGACATCAGTAAGTGAAACAAGCATGCTTGTGCTCTTCCTGCTGAATAAAGCCTGGTTTTGAGAAAAGATGCTTGGATAGTGCGCAATAATCATCTGTCTTTCTATAGAGACTGTCACTCTGTGTCTTATAAAAATTAAATAAAGCAGGCGTGTAGAGGCAGATGGTTATTTCCTGTTATTAAAGCTTTAAGGGACAAATTAATCTCTGTAGTAACTCCATTGACTTCAACAGGGTCTCCATTGACTTGAGTGAAATTACATTGCCGATGATTTGGATGTCGACTGGAGGATGGGGACCATTTAGGGAGTCATCCATGTTCATCTTCTACATTACACTTAACTGTCGTGAGTTTTCTGTATATTTGGATATAATTTCATCATGTAGTTCCTTGGACTACTAATGTAGCAGATATGCACTATGCTGTGGAGCACAGAGCTTGGGTTTTGGAAACAGCATAGCAGACATAACTGGAATAAATAGCTTCAGTGTTTAACTAGCATTGAAGTGTTGCTGGGTTTGGAGCAAGTTCAGATATCTTTGTGGAACTGCATAGTGCAGATGTACTCCAAGTTTAATAGTTGTCTTTTACTCTATTCTTACCTCCCTTTTTCACTTGTGCATCCATTTAATAAAAAGTCATTGGTTAAGTGCTATGAACACCTTAGTCAATCCAGCAACAGCCGACCAAAGGAGAAAGCAGCGTCATCTTACCACTGAAGCTGTGCTACCATATCCTAGCGTCACTCACCTGCAGTTTCATGTGGACTGGGAAGAACAGAGGGACTGGAAGGAAGAACAGACAGAGGCTTTGAAGGAAGCAGGTACTCTCTGACTGTATAACAGATACTTAAGGACAAAAGTGATGAAACCCTTGCCCAGGTTGCCCAGAGAAGTGGTAGATGCCCCATCCCTGGAAACATTCCAGGTCAGGTTGGACGGGTCTCTGAGAAACCTGTTCTAGTTGAAGATGTCCCTGCTTATTGCAGGGGGAGTTGACTAGATGACCTTTAAAGGTTCCTTCCAACCCAAACTATTCTATGATTCTATGAAAAGTACTTCCTTTTGGAGGAAGAAGAATCTGTCTCACTGCTAACACTAAAGGTGGTATTATGTTAAATTCAAATGTCTAAAAATTGCACATCTTGTCTAAGACAACCATAACTTCTTCAGATAGTGGAGGCAGGCACCTCTCATGCTTAATATATTCCATCCTAAATCTTGTGTCCAAGGAAAATGGGATGAATTGCTCTCTGGAGACAGCTCTTTATTTCCGTGGCCTGTAGCTGCCTTTCCAGCACTGGTTGTATGACAAGTGAGATGAATCCAGGTTGATCTGGGCAAGATCATTCCAGGCAGAATGTTACAATTTAATACAAGCCTCTTAAACAACCTCTTGAAATTATTCTGCTTGTTCAAAAACAGTGTGAAAATGGATGCAGATGTTTCCTATAGTTCATGCATCTTTGTCTGCTCTGCTGCTTATATTTTAATGACATTTAAATGGACGTTTACAGAGTTGGCCATCTGTGTGCTCTTCTGATTATTTTAGGTAAACCTACTTCAAAGCACTCAAATCTAGCAGGTTTCCTTCAAGAGTCCTGAATTCGCAAGGGTGGTTTTGGACTCCTAGGCTTGTTTAAGACATAGTAGGAAGGAGCAGTGCTGATCTGGATTGAAAAATAGCAACACCTTAGGCATTAAATACACAATAAATGTGAGACTTGTTCTCACACCTAGAGCTGTAACCTCTAGGTGTAACTATTTACACTGTGCCCATGTGTGGAAAAAAATTTACAGTCATTGGTCATGAAAAATCCAGGGTGGGAGAATATCTTTGCAGTTCAGTGATTAGAGAGCAAGGCAGAGCTGTGTATTTGAGTCCTTTCACTGTAGAAGAGGGGGTCTAACTCTTTTTTACTGTTCCCTTGATGGCTGCCAGACACATCTATTATCATATAAAATGGGAGCAGCCCCTTCTTCAAATACACCTTAAAGAAAACAGTGAGTCCTGACCAAGTTGTTAGAAGAAAGACTACTATCAACTATTTTTAGTTTTCTCAATGCCAGATGTGTGGATTGGTATTCTTGGTATTCTCCAGGGCCTTGAAAGGTTCATCTGAAACATTGTTCCTTCTCCCAGCATTTTTTTTTTTGGCCTTGTACCTTTGGATTGTGTTGCACTCTGCTTGCTTGTCTTTGTAGACATCCCCAGAACAACTGGGCTGGGAATTATGTAGCACAGTTTAAGGACCCTCCCTCTCTTTGTACCTTGTAGTAGGGAATTTGAACTTGTGAGCCCCAGCATCAGAGACAGGTGGCTAAAAAAGACTCAATTTCTCCTCCCAGAAACCATCACTTTCACCCAACCTTTTGTTCCCAAATATGAGCATGGTTTCCACCAGCTGGTTTCAAGCAGTCAGGGCTGCAAACACCAAAGCCAATGTTAATAAGATGACCCAGAAGTGCTGAACTGAACATGGTGCAGGCTTTCCTGAGCAAAGAAATGCTGCCTGGGATATTCAGCTGTCATTTGGCGTGGAAATAGCACAGCCATTCTGCAGAGACAGAGTCTCTTCAGGGTAGGTCCGTAAGGGAATACACTGGGCATTTCCTATCCAACAACAGGCTGCCTGCTGCTTGTCATTCATTGTAGGTAAAGAATTGGACACCCTTGTCTAGGACTCCTAAAATCATCCCAGATGAGTAAAAAGTCTTCAAGATAGCCTGGGAAACACACCAACCACAAGGACTCTGCCTCATCCCCAGCTCTCACGATCAACTAGTCATTTGTATCTGTTGTAGAGGCAGAAGCTTGTCACCTTTTGGGTTTCTCAACTGTGAACTGCGTCTTTGAGTCTGCAGGTAAACACAGTCATCCTTGTCTTGAAGAAACCAGGGGCAAGTGCATTATAGCTGGCAATCTTTTGGCAGCAGCACTCCCAAGGCTTATTCAGAAATCCCACTAAGGGTGGTAGCTTAAAGGAAGGTCCCAAATCCAGCTGTCAACCCATCAGAGGTTAGTAATGACAAAAGTCTAGGGTCTTCCAGGTTTAGCCTTTCTCGGGCTCTTCATCTGAAGCTGTGCCATCTTTTGTCTAATCATCAAATATTAAAAGAATAAAGGGCATGAAGTTTATTTTCCTGTGAGCTGGGGAAATGATGCAAAGATTTTGCTGTTTTTACATATGCCAAAAAGCTAGAATTTAAACTACTTCAGCACTGGTAGCTGCTGAGAGGGGGTTTTGAAGAACCACAGTGTTTGAAGAGCTGACGTGCACCCAGTGCAGCTTTATGCTCTACTAATCCCATTCTGCTGATGTTACAAGAAATGCTAATGAAGGATGAGCTGTACAGCTTTGACCAGCAGGCAACAAGCAAATCCCAGCACTGCAGACTGAGGAGTTAGCTGTAGTTGTCAAATTCTGGGGCTTTTTCCTCATGAAATTCAAATACCAGGGATGTTAAAATAAATCAGATGGTGAAAGGATTCCAGAGAAAAAAGATTCCAGGGTAAGAAATTGTTCTCCATATTTCAGAGTGTTCTTAAGTGTTTTGGTTATAAATCAAGTTTGTTGTTAAGCTATTTATTAAACATTTTAGGATATTAGGATGATTTATTTGGGAACATCAGATGCCAGCCAATTACTTCTGAATGAGAGAGACAGTGAGGAGATTAAGAATAAAAAGACAGTGCCTTCTACCCCAGGGCTTTGAAGGTCTGTCTGCCATGAGACATGAGAGATTCACTTTAGTGAAGAGGTGAGACTTTGTGAATAAACTCCAGGAGAAGACTTTGCCCTGCCCCTACCACTGCACTGGGGTGCTCTGGGCATGGTCCAAACTGCACCCCAGGGTGCAGCCAGTGGGGCTGGGCAGGGTGTGACCAATCTGTATCCACATCTGTCTCTCAGCATGAGCAACCAAGCCTTGATCCACCTGAGATGCTCTCTAACTACTGTGGTCTCTAATGCTATAGCCCAATGGAGAGAATAAACCTCAATGTAATGTGGGAATGAACCTACATTAGTTTAAGACTCATCCAGATAGGAGCACAAAAAACCTCAAACCTATTTTTTATGCAAGACAAAACAGTGCAGCCTTCCACCAAGAACATAGGCCATCCTGTATTATCCAGGAATGCCAATGTCAGAGCATGTGCGACAATTTGGAAGGGAGATGCTAATAGTTAAGTATGTTTTTAACCTGTTTGCCCATCTCTTTAATGAGAGGGTGTTCCTCTGGTTTTAATGAAGATGAACAGCTTCATGTCTGTGGTTTGCTCTACTCTGGAGATACTGAGAAGTGGGGAACATTATGATCCCTCTTTCATCTCAAAAAATGTTTGCAATATGCTTAATTAGTCCTGGTAGAAAAAAAAGTGACAGGAACATAAACCACGGAAGGAGTTCAATCCATCTTGAATTTGCTTGACTTGGAAATAGTACAAATTGTGGCCAAATACAGTCATGTGCAAGCAAAAATATCCTTACCTTCTTTAGTTTGCTTGAACAAGTTATTTGAGCGTAGGAAAAAACCAAGAAATTACCTTTCCCTTTATGACTTGGAAATAGTGTTGGTAATCAGAATAGATTTTGCTTATCCACTTGCTTACATCACCTTAGTGCTTTGCTGAAGCCCTTATTACTGTTGAATAGAAATGTTGGCGGCAAAGGCACCAATATATATATATTCAGCCACTGCCTGAATATGCTGTGCGTAATGCGCACTGGTTGCAAATAACTTGGGCAAAATTGAGAACTCATTAAGTAGTTGGCATTTTAAAAGAAAAAAACAACAAAAGGTTCTTTGAGCCTGAACAGCTGCAGTTATGTATGTTTTTCCAGGATCAGTAAGATAATGAATTTTGTTATTATTTTTCTCTGGATGTTTTTTATTTAATTCTAAGATATGACCTGAATGTAATGCACTTTGCCAATGTGATCAGACTGCCAACAATCAAAGTGAATGCAAACAATACAAATAAAAGATGTAGGAATCTGACACTTACTTAGACTAAGATTTTCAACTCAGGACTTCAGGGTTTGGAAAAACACAGGTCCTGAGCCAAATTTCAGAATTGTAGGTGTACCACTGGTCAAAATATAATGTTGCAAAGCTGAGGAATTGACATTATGTTGGCCACTTAACTCAACAAGGGACTCAGTGGGGCACAAGGAGGCCATTGCAATGTAGGTATTTGCCATACAGAGCTGTGTAGGGAGGAAGAAGGGAATATTAAAACAGGTGAAAAAAGAGTTGCTCTTGGCTTGTTCAGGCCATTAACATGACTAATGCCATGGGGTGGCTAACCTCAGGCCCCTTAAGAGATGCTAGTTTTTAAAAATGTTGGAGTGCACAGATTTTGAAAATCACACCATATATTTCCATTGCTGGTAAAGCACAACACAAAACTTAACTACAAACTCTCAGGGTCATATCTAAAAGTCACCCAAGCCTGACTTCTAGCATGGAACAGCCCAGACTCT
This sequence comes from Calidris pugnax, assembly GCF_001431845.1. Classification (NCBI taxonomy): domain Eukaryota; kingdom Metazoa; phylum Chordata; class Aves; order Charadriiformes; family Scolopacidae; genus Calidris; species Calidris pugnax. Next base: position 15,079,982 of record NW_015094510.1, on the reverse strand, counting down.
CATCCATGCCACCTAGATGCCATGTGAGGAGTCAAAGCCCAGACCACAGTATGCGGCTAAGTGTAAGGGAATTGTCCAAGGTTTCTTCACAAGGGGAAAATGGATCAGGAGGGTTGCCATGGTGAAGAACAGCCTTTTTGCCTGTGTGGTGCCTTGCAAAGGAAGCATTCCTGGCAGTCCACATGAAGGCACCACAAAATGCAGAAACTGAAAATCATTGGTCATTTTGGGACACCTTGAATTTTTTCACAGCTACTAGAGAAAACATGAGCTGCAGGGGATAGAAATTCTTGTCATCCTTCTGTTGTTAGGTCCTATTTCTACTCTCATCCTTATGACAGTTTTTCTAGTGCAAATGATGGGATATGACAAATAGACTGAACTGTACTGTTTGCCTTTCTGAAATATAAAGGTTAACATAAGGAATTCTTTACTGTGAGGGTGGTGAGGCACTGGAACAGGTTACCCAGAGAAGTTGTGGATGCTCCACCCCTGTAAATGTTCAAGACCAGGCTGGATGGGGCTTTGAGCAACCTGCTCTAGTGGGAGGTGTCCCTGCCCATGGCAGGGGGGTTGGAACTCAATAATCTTTAAGACCCCTTCCAACTCTAACCATTCTATGACTCTGTGATTCTATGATGGCTTCTCTGTGGTCCAGCAAAGTCAAGCCTTGGCATCATAACCATGGAATAAACATCAACTTCTGCTGCAAAGGTTTTCCCTGTGTACCTCTACAACGTACCACCATAGCACTACAACAGAGGAAACACAGATTGGTTGCAGAGCTGTTTTCTAGTGACCCTAACATGAATAGCTCATTGAAATATTGCACTAATAATTCCATATGAATGCCTGCTTTCCAGGAACTACTCAGGAGTCAAGAAATGAAAAGTAAGGCTACTCATGTTTAAAAATCAGTTCTTGCATTTGACCTGTTTTGTGGTCTGACAGACCAAAATAGTTTTTGAGAAAAGTTATCCGAAAGCTATTTCCAAAACGATACATGACAATCTTTATACACCTCTTTTCTATTACCTCAGTATTGTTTGCAAAGCATTTTCCATTTTAGATCTACATAATTATTGTTAAAACTCTCCAGAACATCTTTCTTTTCTGAGATGTGTTAGCTAATTTTAATTTTTCTTAGAATATGCCTTGAAACAGTGTCTGATGCTATGAAACATGCTTTTCCCCTTCAATTCAACATTGCTGTACTTAGGTGCAGTTTGGAGACTGAATTAGTAATCTGTGGGTGACTTAACAGCTGTCTGGTAAAGCCTACGCTGTTTTCCTTGATGTGAAATGTTTATTTCAGCTGGGCACAGGGACAACATCCCTCACAGTGAGAATGATGAGGCATTGGAAGGGGGAATCAAAGAAACTGGAAGTCTGCATCCTTGGTAGTTTTCAAAACTGGGCAAGGTCCTGACCAGCCTAACTTTGCAGTTTGCCCTGCTTTGAGCCAGGGAACAGACCTGATGACTTTAGAGGTTCCTTCCAAACTACATAAAAACTAAAACTAAAGTGGAAGAAGGAGGTTTACACCGAGTGGAAGAAGGGACTGACCACTTGGGAGGATTACAGAGATGCTGTTAGACTATGTAGGGAAGAAACAAGGAAAGCCAAGGTCTCCTTGGAATTAAAATTGGCAAGAGATGTCAAAGTCAACAAGAAGAGGTTCTTCAATTATATTGGAGGCAAAAGGAAAACTAAAGAAAATGTGGGCCTGCTGTTGAATGAGTCAGGTGCCTTAGTAACAGAGGATGCAGGGAAGGCTGAGTTGCTGAATGCCTTCTTTGCCTCAGCCTTTACCGCTCGGGTCAACCCCCAGGAGCCATGGACTTTGGATGAATCAGAGAAAGTCTGGACTAAGGAAGATCTTCCCTTGGTGGAGGAGGACCAAGTTAGAGATCAGTTAAGAAGGCTGGACATTCACAAGTCCATGGGTCCAGACGGGATACACCCGAGAGTGCTGAGGGAGCTGGCAGAAGTCATTGCAGGGCCACTTTCCATCATCTTTGAGAGATCCTGGAGAACAGGCGAGGTGCCCAAGACTGGAGAAAGGCCAATGTCATCCCAGTCTTCAAAAAGGGCAAGAAGGAGGACCCGGGAAATTACAAACCGGTCAGCCTCACCTCCATCCCTGGAAAGGTGATGGAACACCTCATGCTGGGTGTCATCTCAGAGCACATGGAGGAAAAGAAAGCTATCAGAAGTAGTCAACATGGATTTACCAAGGGGAAGTCATGTCAGACTAACCTGATAGCTTTCTATGATGGCATGACTGGTTGGACAGACGAGAAGAGGGTGGTGGATGTTGTCTACCTTGACTTTGGCAAGGCTTTTGACACCGTCTCCCACAGCATCCTCATAGCTAAGCTTAGGAAGTGTGGATTAGATTAATGGACAGTTAAGTGGATTGAAAACTGGCTAAAAGACAGAACCCAGAGGATTGTGATGAGGGGCACAGAATCCAGCTGGAAGTCTGTCACAAGTGGTGTTCCCCAGGGGTCAGTACTAGGTCCAGTCCTCTTCAATATATTCATCAATGACCTGGACAAAGGGATGGAATGTACCCTCAGCAAGTTTGCTGATGACACAAAACTAGGAGGGGTGGCTGACACACCAGAAGGCTGTGCATCCATACAGCAAGATCTGGACAAGCTGGAGAGCTGGGCAGAGAGAAACCTAATGAAATTTAACAATAGCAAGTGCAGGGTGCTGCACCTGGGGAGAAGTAACCCCAAGCACCAGTACAGGCTGGGGACTGACCTGCTGGAGAGCAGCTCTGAGGAGAAAGACCTGGGAGTTCTTGTGGACAACAGGCTGACCATGAGGCAGCAATGTGTCCTTGTGGCCAAGAAGACCAATGACATCCTGGGGTGCATCAAGAAGAGCGTGGCCAGCAGGTTGAGGGAGGTCATCCTGCCCCTCTACTCTGTCCTGGTGAGGCCCCATCTGGAGAACTGTGTCTGGTTCTGGGTTCCCCAGTTCAAGAAGGACAGGGAACTGCTGGAGAGGGTACAGCAAAAGGTTACGAAGGTGATTAAGGGCCTGGAGCATCCCTCCTATGAGGAGAGGCTGAGGAACTTGGGTCTTTTTAGTTGTGAGAAGAGAAGACTTAGGGGAGATGTAATCAATGCTTACAAATACTTAAAGGGTGGGTGTCAGGAGGACGGGGCTGGTCTTTTTTCAGTGGTGCCCAGGGACAGGACAAGAGGAAATGGGCACAAACTTGAGTATAAGAAGCTCCACCTAAACATGAGGAGGATCATCTTTACTGTGAGACTGGTAGTGCACTGAAACAAGCTGCCCAGAGAGGTAGTGGAGTCTCCTTCTTCGGAAACATTCAAAACCCACCTGGACAAGTTCCTGTGCAACCTATTGTAGGTAGACCCACTCTGGTAGGGGAGTTGGACTAGATGATCTTCAAAGGTCACTTCCAACCCCATATGATTCTATGATTCTATCTTATTCTATGAGTCTGTATTGCACACAGGTGGTTTTCTGTGACCTCTCTCTGACTTCTGAGGAACAAAAAAAGGGAACTACACTGTGCATTAGCATCAGTGATTATACCAAAGCTAACATATATTCGCAGTAAGGTCATTACCAGAGTGTACAGATTCCTGGAGGGCATTAGGAAAAGTTGTTTAAAATTCAGCTTGGACATCCAAACCCAACACATGAACTTTAGTGCAGAAGAGAGTGCACCCTATGGGTTGGACAAATGGAGTAGTTATTTTGCAATGTGGCCTCTTATAACAAGTTTCTTTGAGGGTTTATAATACGATCTTTGGGTAAAACCTGACTTGAACTCGATCTTATAATGAGTTTTTCAGGTATCCACAGAGTAAGAACTTCTGACTGAAAAGTCAATTAGTATTCTTAAACATCTTAGAATTGCATAGGTACAGATGAAGCACCATTTTAGATATTTTTTTTCCAGAATATCTTCAAAAACTTAATATCCTCTGCAGAGATCTTTGAGATGGTCTCTGCAGATGTCATAGCAGGTCTGTTGCACAGTAACTGAGTCCTATTTTTTCCTTACCAACACAAAGTCCTGTAAAAACATGTGCCAAGATATCCCTTTGCCACTGATGCAACTTCACACAGAACCAAGAGTTCACCTCAAAAGGGAGTGGGCTGCACTTTGATTCTGCATTTTCTTTTCCGCCATGCAGGCTTTCTGGGAAGGGTTGGGTAGGAGCTGGGGGCAGAGATGAGGCTCTGTCCTTGGCCCTGGTGGGTTACCAGCTTTAGGAGGCATTTGAACATTCAGATCTGCAGCAGCTTTCCAAGGTGCCTGTGCAGGGACCCCAGCCAAGAAGCCAAAGTTAGAGGGAATTAATCTTTCTTCTAATTTCCTGGGCTGAAGGCCAAGCTGAGAAGGTTTCTTTGCTTTCTGTCTATGCCAGCTAACTTTATTTGTTGGTAGAAAAAAGCTAGCAATTTCAGGGGCTTGTTAGTTCTTCTCCTGAGTAATTACACTACAGAGTACTGCCCATGGGTGTTCACTTGCAATGAACTCCCACCACACTAGACTACATCCACGTTTAGACAATGACTCAAAATCATAGGTATACACTCTTTTACTTGCAGGAGCAGTCACACTCCAGAGCCTTTTCTTAGCTGACTACTTCTGGCACTGGTCAACATTATGTAGGAGCATCCTGGACTCTATGATGGGTTTTGCTTTCCCTGTCTGTTTTATACAGTACTAAGCCAAAATCTTTCAAAATTAAAGTGCCCAGAGATGCTGGGGATGAATGAGCAAAACCATCCCAGCTTCCCAGAATACATGTGGCATCCCTGTGGCATGGATGCATTCCCCTGATGGCTGAAGTGTTACTGCAGATAACAGACATGTTGGCTTGTGCTGTGTGTCAGGCAGTGCTTTTAAGCTGAGAGTAAGACTACAGTGAGAGCAAAGCTGAAAATTATCTCAACTTGACAGAAGTTAGTTTGGTTTTCGGGCTTTGGAGTGGGATTTCCAGCCTGTCAGGTCACAAGAACAGACATTTTCAAGGGGTCCCTTGCCAGAACTGTAAATAATGGCACACCAGCTTGCCAGTGTTCAGGGTGTCCCTTTGTGTGTGTGTAAATATCAAAAAAACCCCAACATATATCCATACAACAAGCACTTTAACAAAAATTTGAAGTCACTAGGATGTTAAACAGTACCCACTCTATTGTTTTCAATGGCCTGTAGCTGATGGCTAAGTTGGGTGTTGTCCTCAGGAAACCTCACACTTTGTGAGATAAAATGATGGTTTTTTTGCTCTCAGCAAAGCCTTAGATTGCTTCTTCTTCAAGTCTTTCATGAGAACACAAAGCAAATTGCGAAAACATTAATTCCTTTTAAGTTGAGGAACAACTCAAGAGTGAAGGAAAATGTGTGCTTTGGCTAAAGTAGCATCAAGTTGTTCACCTGAACCCTTCAGTGCCAAAGCAGTAGGAGAGAGGCAGCACCAGCCAAATCCTAATTATCTCCGGACTCAATGTTTTGAGCCCAAACTGAACCCTCTCCTGTAAATGTAACAATTACAATATAAAACACTCAATGACAGAAAGAGGGTAGATTTAGATTAGGAAGAAACTTTTTACTCTGAGGGTGGTGAGGCACTGGAACAGGTTGCCCAGAGGAGCTGTGGATGCCCCATCCCTGGAAGTGTTCTAGACCAGACTGGATGGGGCTTTGAGCAACCTGGTCTAGTGGAAAGTAGCCCTGGCAATGGCAGGGGGGGTTGGAATTAGATGTATTTTAAGTTCCCTTCCAACTCTAACCATTCTATGATTCTATGATTCTATATCCAATTCCACATTTGTTCACTACAGCAAATAAAATGTGCAAAAATCTTTGATTTTTATTTTTTTAATGCTAAATTTCATCATGGATGTGCCCCAAAAATCCATTGAGTACTCACTGATAGAATTCACCCAGAAAAACTTTGAGCTCTTGAGTGGCATGACAAGAATTGTGCTTACTTCAGTCTTTCTAGTTTCACACTCTGGAGATGTAAAAGATTTGGGGTTTTTGGTTTTGTTTTTTGTAAGAAAGAATAATAGGAGCTTAAATGACAAAAGGGCAGTTTGATCCCAGTTTCACAAAGTTCTTAGTTACACCCGTGCTTGTAGGCTTACTCACTGAGATAGGATCCATCAGAATCCTCAGCTAAAATTAAGCCTGTGCTTTGGAGCAAGGCTCTCCAATGTGTCCCATGCATTCAAAGCGTTAAGATTTAAACAAATGGCTTTACAAAATATCTGGATCATAATTTTTCAGTGTGAGTGTTAAGTAGATTTAGTTGGCAATATACCAAATTAATTTACAAGACAACCGTAAACACTAGTCTAGACATAGCTGCAGAAATTATTTCTCCTTTTACTCATATACATCTTCTGTTCTGTGTAGGAACTTTTTGTTCCTCCTACTCAATCCTTATGAAATCCATACTTGAAATAACATTAAGGCTTGCGTTTCCTAATGCCTCCTACTCCCCTTCACAGCCTAGTGATAATGAAGAGGAAATTTTGTTCTGGGCTCTTTCTCAGCTTCTGGAGCACCCATATAACAGACACATGTGAAAATGACTCAAAAAAGTGATAAAAAATCTCACTTCATCTGCATCTTGCTCCTACTCTAACATTTTTATTCATTGTTCAAGTTGCAATAACTGTCTGAGTCCCAAGATCATTACAGCCCTTTAAATATCCTAAATAAGAGTTACTTTGCAATATTAATGTTGTTCACCTGCAAGTCATTTTAAAATGGTTTTATCTTAAGTCTCTGGCAGAGAAAGAACTGTCAAATTAGAATACTTTAAGAAAAGAAGAATTAGCAAGAACCAACCACGGGCCGAATCTTCAAGACAAGGGAAAGAGCCCAGTTTTCCCAGTATAATGAACGTTTGCTAATGAGTTTGGATCATGTAAAATTATGTTTTGACGTTGAGCTGCTCAGCTTGACTGCAAGGACAGGACCAATGAGTATTGTCCTTTGACTGTAGCTCTTCTGTTTTCTCAGCCTAAAAATATGGATTTTGTCCAGTTTTTGCCCTTGCAGGAGGTACTTAAATGTCAATCAAGATACAGTCCCCATGTTCTCCCATTCTTCTAGCCACTTGTTCTCTTACCATTGCTCTGCCAGTTACTTTTTTTTTCAGCTCAGGTTTATGGATTGTCTTACTGCTCCCCCCGTACCTCATTCCTACATTTGCTTTGTCTTTGCATGTCCTTCTTTTCCTCTCCATGCTGGTCTTTTGCCCTCTGCCTCTCATTTACCCATCTGCCACAGCACTTGTCCTTTTACCTCTTCTTAGGTTGTTCTTCCTGTTTGTCCTATCTTGAATTCATTCTTCCCAGAAGATCTGGCAGAATTATTCCAGGAAAAGGTCTGCACAAAGCAGACACAAGTAATTTTTCTGCTGCTCTGTTTAAAAAGACAAGAACTAAATATGTCTTAATGGGAAGAAAAGTAGGAATCCCAAAAGTTCCCATATTAGACACTAACTCCACATGCTGTTCTCATCTCATCTCAGTGAATCCTTCATTTGCCAGACAGGTAGGAAGTGTGGGGGCTTTGGGGCTTAATTTTTGGAACAAGTACTTTATGGTGGGTTACACTATGCTCTGTTAACTCATAAGGTCTATGGACTACGAGCATGCACTGGCAGCAATGACATCTCAAGCTCGGTGAGGGACAAGGGGGGCATCTTCTTCAAAAAGATTAACTCAATTTTTTTGCAGTCCTCTGTTCACAACTCTAATACCTGGTTGGGAGTTACTTTTGGAAGATTATTGTCATCCAGCTGAACTGAAAAACAGGTAAATCATGATGACCAAACCCTGGAGAATTTTCATGAAACACTCCCGTGATAGAGTGCATGTGTTTTCTCTGAGTCCTTTAAGCATTCCTGAAACAACAATGAATTAGCTGCTTTTATCCTTGTGGTGGTGAAAATGTGAAACCTATACCACAAGAAACTCAAGAACTACACTGTAGCTCCAACTTTATTTTTTTCTTCTCCTTTTGTTTTCTTTTTAATCAGTAATCTCACCATAGTTACTCAGGGATTTCAGATTTGTTGAGCCATAAGCGTGTTGTGCTTCCCGGATGGAGAGTCCAGAGGCCCATTAGAAAATGACAACTTGATTATTAAGGTAGATTATTGAATTCAAATTGTACATACAAAAGAATATCCTTGCTAATGACTAGCTCACTTTCTAAAACTGTTTGGACCAACAGCTCCCAATGTATTGGCTAAACAAAACAAAAGAGATTTTTTCCCTATGTTTTCCCAGTGTCAATAGGCTAGGAAGTAAAAGTGCCTTCTTTATTTAGTATTGGTACTTACACTGGTGCTGCGTGCTGAATCAAATCTGATCTTGTTCAATACACCTCTACTGTGACACATTCCACCGAGAACGGATTGAAGATTGAGTTCCTTTTTCCTTCCTTCCTTTCTTGATCTGAACAATACTAAAACCATTAAAACTTCTCATTTTGCAACTTGGAAATTCAGATAAAACACAAGGGATTTCTAAGGGAAAAATTCTTTCATGACCATATGGCTGCTGAGTATTCTTGATGAAAAAACAACTTCATGGTGAACACACTGAAGCTATGAGGTTGGGGTGATGGGAAAGGAGAGATTGGGTGGATTCTTCTCTTCACAATAGGCAAGATCAAAGCTCCTGGACACTTTGGTGGTGCAGAATCACAGATGCTGAATCTTTATATCTGTCTTCCAAAGTCCTTCTAACATGACATGTCTGGAATAAATTTTAGGTTCTACCAACTGATATTTTTCTGATGGAAATCTTGGAAGGTATTGACAGAATCTAATTGAAACACATAAATGGGGTAATCCAGGAGGTTTCAATAAACTCCTTGAAAAAGTAGCGCAAAGTGCCTGGCACATCTAGAGAGTGCTTCAGAGCAGAACTGTAACATACAGACTCTGTGTTATCCTCCTCAGATTTCCTTCTCTAAAGACTCCACAGGGAAAGCAAGGATGTTGTGTTCCTAAAGCAGGTGCTTGAACTTGGTGACCCACTGCCAGGGACAGCTTCTGGTTTATTTTCTGTGTGAGTTCAATAGCTTGGAAGCAGTGCACAAGGAAGAGAACTGTTTAAAGGGCAAGAAGGCAGAATATAGCTGTATTTAAGTAGTGTAAAGAAAAGGCAGGGTTGTTTTCTGTAGCTTAAAACTGGAGAAATATCAGACATAGTGAAAGGATGAAGCCAGATGAGGCATTTTTAGGTTTCTAGTAGTTTCAGAGTAAAATGACTGACATTAAGATGTTGCATTGCTAATATCTAAGTCCATTAATGGGATTAACTTGGATCCTGAGTGCGAACATAACCCGAGGGTGATGGTGAGAACATGCAAATAGCTACCAGCTCCCTACAAGGCACTGTATTTAGGATCAGGGAAAGTCTGAACTTCCAACAAAGGGCTCACATAAAAGGCCTGAGCCTATGTGTGACCACAACTAGATATAGAGACTAGATCTAACTGGCTTGGAAACATGCATAGTATTATAGTCGAATTTGTCTGCAAAGCCTGGGTAGCATTAGCATAGGCTTATCCATGAGAACACAGTGTAGGCTCCACCTTATACCCATAGGGGCACAGAATCCAGCTGGAAGTCTGTCACAAGTGGTGTTCCCCAGGGGTCAGTACTAGGTCCAGTCCTCTTCAATATATTCATCAATGACCTGGACAAAAGGATGGAATGTACCCTCAGCAAGTTTGCTGATGACACAAAACTAGGAGGGGTGGCTGACACACCAGAAGGCTGTGAGGCCATCCAGCGAGACCTGGACAGGCTGGAGAGCTGGGCCAAGAGAAACCTAATGAAATTTAACAATAGCAAGTGCAGGGTGCTGCACCTGGGGAGAAGTAACCCCAAGCACCAGCACAGGTTGGGGACTGACCTGCTGGAGAGCAGCTCTGAAGAGAAAGACCTGGGAGTTCTTGTGGACAACAGGCTGACCATGAGGCAGCAATGTGTCCTTGTGGCCAAGAAGACCAATGACATCCTGGGGTGCATCAAGAAGAGCGCGGCCAGCAGGTTGAGGGAGGTCATCCTGCCCCTCTACTCTGCCCTGGTGAGGCCCCATCTGGAGAACTGTGTCCAGTTCTGGGCCCGTCAGTTCAAGAAGGACAGGGAACTGCTGGAGACGGTACAGCAAAGGGCCCCAAAGATGATTAAGGGCCTGGAACATCCCTCCTATGAGGAGAGGCTGAGGAACTTGGGTCTTTTTAGTTGTGAGAAGAGAAGGCTGAGGGGAGATCTAATCAATACTTAGAAATACTTAAAGGGTGGGTGTCAGGAGGACGGGGCTGGTCTTTTTTCAGTGGTGCCCAGGGACAGGACAAGAAGAAATGGGCACAAACTTGAGTATAAGAAGTTCCACCTAAATGTGAGGAGGAACTTCTTTACTGTGAGAGTGGTAGTGCACTGAAACAAGCTGCCCAGAGAGGTGGTGGAGTCTCCTTCTCTGGAAACATTAAAAATCCACCTGGACAAGCTCCTGTGCAACGTGCTGTAGGTAGACCCACTCGAGTGCGGGGGGGTTGGACTTGATGATCTCCAGAGGTCCCTTCCTACCCCATATGATTCTATGATTCTATAAAGTTCTCAGCTAATAAATATTAGACAATCTGAAACAAGAAGGCCATACAATGCTCTTGGGAGCTGACCAATATTTGACTTGGCATTAAGGATAATTCTTCTTTCTTTAGTTGTTTCTTCTTAGACTATGCTACCAGCCCATCCTTAAAACACACTGCCTTTTCAGTTCTGTGCAAAAATAACAGTGATTTTTGATTTGTGGCAAGTGTGGGGTTATTTTGTTTGGATTTATTTGGCTTTAATAATGCCTTATGTGAAGAGGTTTATGTTCAAAAGTTATCAGTGGCACAAGAGAGGGGAAATTTCACCTGGACAGCAACATCAGAAAAGAACATTACAAAAAATACTGGGAATAAAAGATTGTTCAGACAACTGGAAGAAGCCTGAACCAAATTTATAGCTCAGATAGATGAGTCCGAGGTTGCTGGAGTTTCCACTAGAGATCTATTACTTTTTGTAGATGTGTTTGGATAGACAGCTATTTAGTTTTGTTAACTAGGCACCAGTGACATTGTAGTCTCTAGTGTTGCAAATGTAGAACCTCTTGCTAGAATTCTTTCAACTTGCCAAAAATTACATGTTCCCCTAAAAAAAATAAATGGAGAGTTTTTCCTTGCTTTTGGAAGCAGGGCCATATTAAACAGTAGGCACCGCCAACAATTCAGTGTTTGGTTCCCACAATAAAAGAAGCACAGCAGAAAGAGGAGTGAATCCATGTAGGTCATCCTTTCCAGGAAGAGGGGGAGATGTGCAGCATGGATTCTGCCAAGAACAGAGCAAATACTGCATGCAGCATTCTACTGGGTTCTTCTAAATGAGATTGAAAACAGCGTAATGTTTGACAAAATGTCAGAGGAAATGTACCAGAACTGAAACACGTGATACTTGGATATTCCTTCCAGAGCTGAAATTTCCAAGTTAATTTCTTACAAAATTCATTTGAAATGCAGGATAGAAAAACAACGCCCATCCTGCAAGGTAGAACCTGTAATTTTAAGAAACCCTTTAAGCCCAGAGACACAGAAGGTGTTTTAATCCTTTATTGAACATAGAGGCTTCAATAACGATCAAGAAATACGTGGCTACCTTTCTAAAAAAGAGCATATAAACAAAACCTGGGATCTTTTTGCTTTGAAAACTTCAAAACATACTTAAATTTTAATGTACATCTTAATGTGTCACATACTTGCAAAACGAAGACCAAAATTCTCTTTAAAAAATGTAAGAAGTTAAAAACAACAATATCCCAAGGGGTCCAAGTGGATTCTAAGTGTTTATAATGTCTCTGAAAAAGTATATTGTACAGCTAAACATGATGCAAAAAGTAAAATGGACAGGATTTAAAAAAAAAAAGAAGTTTGACAAAGTGAAAGTTTTTATGAGGTGCTTCTAAAGTGTTCTGCTATTCTTCACACTATTCTCTCTTATTTTCAGCTGGGGAGAGCATAGTTCTCAAGCAGCACAAAGGAACTAGGTTAATAACAGCAATTGTACAGAACATTGGAAATAGTGGAGTAGAGAATGCTCATCTTGTTATTTCCAAAGTGTGATGTAAATGTTTCACTTGTGGTAGTGCTTAGATCCCTATGAAATAGGCAGGAGGTGAGGCAAAAGCTTGGTGAGGAGTCAGTCAGAGTGTGAGAAGGAAGTAGAACTCAGCTATAATGTTCTTCAGAACGATTAAATACCAATCAACCTCTTTTGTTTGCTTACACAGGAAGGATGCTGCGAAGACAGGACTTGTATTCAGCCAGGTCCTGAGAAATGGAGCAGTGGGAAGCATCATTCTACACTATTCTTAGAAGTGTTGCTGAAGTCAAAGAGTGCAGTCTGGTTCAGAGTTGACATTTCATGTTATTTGTTAACTGGACAAACGGCCTTTACTAAATTACAAGCTCTTTTCATTAAAATGTCTCCTTCCTGCCATACAGACAAGTGCTGTTTCTGATTTCTTGATCTTTTCTTTTTCTTTCTGATTTTTTTTTAAATTCGTGGTCCAGCACAGACACCCTAATCTCATGGGGCCAAAATTAATGTTGTTCTGACATGCGTAAGTAGCAAAAAATTCCCTGGTGGGACAGTTTTGTCCTGGAATTTCCCCAGTATTTATGCTGAGAAGCAGAAAGGCCAACAGGTTACCCTCTGGGCTCCCTCCTGCCTGCTGTCCTGCCTCCCTGTCCCAGACCATACTAGTGTGTGAGCTGCCAGGACATGGGGGCAGCCAGGTCACCTGCAGCAGTCTCCTGTTGAGCTCTCCATTTGGCAATGTGTGCTCCTGGAGCCTCCTAGATGATCTGAGATCTCCATATTCTGAGTCCTCTGTGCTACACTGGGGCCAGATCCCTGTTGTGGGATCACCATCAACCCACAGGAAATCCAGGTTCAGAATGAAGAGAACATGTTTTTCTGGAAATTTTCTGCAGCTTATCAGTCCAAAATCCTTCATGATGTAGGTTTTAGGGGCTACTTTTACTTTCCAGTTCACCACATATTGGGTACTGGTTAAAACCCCACAGATGAACACGAGGGGTCCTAAACTTTTATACTGAGAAAGGGATCAGATCAACATTATCTACGGTTTAGTTTTCCTATTAACAAAAAAGAAAAAAAAACAGTTACAAAAAAAAAAGGAAAAAAATAAAGTACTGCTGTCTTCCAAACTTCAGAATATCTGGAAATGAAAGACTCTTGTCTAGAGGTAAGGGTCTCCATAGGTGAGTGGATCTAATAGAGGATTTAGCTGGTTGCACTATGTAATGAGTAATGGAAAGAGTTTCAGCAATTTTGGGCTGTAGATCTTTCATTAACAGTACACCCATATTTGTACTCATGAAAGTAATTTGCTACAGAAGCCCTAAGCTTGTAAAAAGTAGCAGAACCTGAAGAAAGCAAATTATAGTCACGAATAGATGGAATCACTGTATTCGGTGCCCTATACAGTAGATGCCTTTATGGATCCGTTGTGTCCTTAATAGGATTCCTCAGTGTTCAAGGTATATTCCAATTGGCTTGGCAAACTGTGCATGCAAAATCACTTAGGCACATAAATGACAATAATTACAGTTAATATTACTGTGCTGTGGATCTAATTCTCGACTGTTGTAGAACAGCAAAGCTCTAGTGATGACAAATCAGGGGAATTATGCTGATTTATTCCTGAAGCATTGGGCTGTATTTAAAATGATGACAAACTCTGACACACATTAGCCATTTCCCTGTGGTATATACCTCAAAGTGCTATCCTCTTGAGAAAATAATTATTTCTGAGCTATATCATTGCTCATCCTTCACTGGATTTTATGCACACTTGTGGTACTACACATAGAGAATGAATTTTATTCAGAACCTTCTCTACGTTAGCCATTCTACCCTGTCTGTCATGAAATGTTGCCTATGTAAGAACTTTACAGGAAAATGACCATCACCACATTTACAAAGCCTACAACAGTATTTGTTTGTGAGACTGACACAGGATAACGGAATGTATTTGGCCAAAAACCCAGAAATCAATCCAAACCTGTCCCTGAAGAATTGAATTGACAACACATTAGGGATTAGTTTGTCTCCATATTTTAAAATTAGTGTTCCAATAGCTTTTCCAACTCAGGTGGATCTTGGGATGGTTTTACTGAATGAAGCATATTAGCCAAAACTCCAGCATTAATCCTTTCTCACAGACACTGTCTTGGAGTTGAGCAGCAATGTGCAGGGCTCTATCTATTGAAGACAGCAGGCCAATTTCAATCAGAAAATGAGGCTCTGCATGTGAGCAGGGGCAAAAGAGCTCTTTGGATTCTCATCTGCAGAACAGACTGAGGATATATGACAAAACTGGTTGAGATTGTGTGTCTCAACCTGTGGATATGCAAGAGAGTGCAAATTTAGATGAGGAGACACTTAAGATTTCCAAAGAAATTAAGCTATTGCAGCTCTATGGGACCAGATGAGATCCACCCGAGGGTGCTGAGGGAACTGGCAGAAGTGCTTGCGGAGCCACTCTCCATCATTTACCAGCAGTCCTGGCAAACTGGGGAGGTCCCAGCCGACTGGCGTCTGGCAAATGTGACGCCCATCCACAAGAAGGGCCGTAAGGATGATCCAGAGAACTACAGGCCTGTCAGCCTGACCTCGGTGCCTGGTAAGATCATGGAGCAGATCATCCTGAGTGCCATCATGCAATACATGAGGGACACCCATGCGATCTGGCCCAGCCAGCACGGGTTCACAAGGGGCAGGTCCTGCTTGACAAACCTGATCTCCTTCTATGACAAAGTGACCCGCTTGCTGGATGAAGGAAAGGCTGTGGATGTTGTTTATCTGGACTTCAGCAAAGCCTTTGATACAGTCTCCCACAGTATCCTCCTGGAGAAACTGTCTGCCCATGGCTTGGATGGGAATACCCTCTGCTGGGTTAAAAACTGGCTGGAGGGACGGACCCAGAGAGTGGTGGTGAATGGAGCTAAATCCAGCTGGCGTCCAGTCACGAGTGGTGTCCCACAGGGCTCAGTACTGGGGCCACTTCTCTTTAACATCTTTATCAATGATCTGGATGAGGGGATCGAGTGCACCCTCAGTAAGTTCGCAGACGACACCAAGCTGGGTGGCAGTGTTGATCTGCTGGAGGGTAGAGAGGCTCTGCAGAGAGATCTAGCCAGGCTGGATCG
>NW_015094510.1:15053325-15063777 GCF_001431845.1 Calidris pugnax | reverse complement strand
TTTTTTTTTTTTGTTTTTTTTTTTTTTTTTTTTTTTTTTTTTTTGTGGTTGGACTCGATGATCTCTGAGGTCCCTTCCAACCACTACAATTCTGTGATTCTGTGATTCTGTAATTGAATTAGTTGCATAGCCATGACATGTACACAGGAAAAGCAGAGCTCTCATCTTGGATCATCGTGGAAAAGACTTTCATATCATTTTCTCTCTTTGGGAAAAGTGCTTGGTGACATGACCCAAAAATGAGGAAGTCAATAAACAACTAGGTACTTGCAGGAAAAAAATAAAATATTGTAATCAGATATCCAACGTGTTTGTTAAATTTTCAAGGAAAGGAAGATGAAGAAAGGTGTGCAGAGATAATGCTGCTGGTGCAGCTACATTGTTTCAGGGTGTTGGAAGCATATCGAGTCTGCCTAGCTAAGTACAGAACTATCTAAATTTTGTTGAAGGAACCTTTCTCAGTGTTGGAACTTCACTTCACTGTGACAGGATCTCTCTCTGGATATTTCCATAGGCACCTCCCTCTTTTTGCACTTCTTGTGTATATAATACTGTTGCATTTTTTTCAGGCAGATTGTTTTATTAGCCACATGACACTTGCATGCAAGTTAGAGGTATTGGAACCCATCATCTGTCCTCTTTGGTAAAGGTGCAAATGTTTCTTATATTTATACTTGGTTAAACATCCTCACTGAAATAGGGACATAAAAGAAGAGCTGGATCATCTCAGGCTTCATGAGTCTCCTTTGTCCAGGTCCTCCAGTGCCATTCACCAACATGAGATACCTGTAGATGCTTCCTTCCCAGTGCATGAGGAAAATTAGGTTTTTAGAAATGGATTTCCCAGCAGCTAACATGCAGATCGGGAAATGGTGGACTTGGGAGTCATCCAGTCATCTAGGGATGGGACCTGTGGAGATGCAGGGACAGTTGCACCACATCACAGCTTCTGACTGGGATGTGTAACCAAGTTCCCTTTCCAGGGAAACCAGGGCATAGGAAGGTAGGGCTGGTTGTCACCCAGATCTCACTCCGCGAAGCAGCTGGGACATGACTGGCGTTTGCACTGAGATGAGATTGCAAAAGGTCTCTCAGTGTCAAGAATATAAACTACTGGCAGCACCGTCCTGCACTGGTAATAGAAAATTGAGGGACTAGCTTCAGGGGGTGTATTTGCAGTCAGGGGTATAAAGTCACTATAGGCTGTCTTTACACTCACTGGAAGGATATATGTAGTGAGCCATCTGACCTATTATGTACCCTCCTGGAACCCTATTATATGACAGCTCTGTCAATCAGTGACCAAAAAAGTCGAGCATTTGAGACACATGAAGATTTGTCAGGAGAGTTGGCTTATTGGGAAGCTGACAAGGAGATCTTTGTCTGCAGTACACACTTTGGCTTCAACCCAACCTGCTGCAGAGGTTAGCTGGATGCTGTGGGTGTCCAGACTCTTCTTGGTGTAACCAACAATATGGAGTCCTCAGTCTCCTGTTGCTGAGAACAAGGTTCTCCTCTTTCTTCCCAGCCTGCTGCTTTCTTCCCAGACCAATCTATAAAAGGAGAAATGAGAACAGAGTGACATCTCCAACCGCAAGTGCCTTGAGTTTTAAAACACTCTGGTGATAACAGAAGGTACCGTTAGCAGATTATACTACTGCACTAAGATGTTTTGTTTTGTTTTGGTTTGGTTTGGTTTTTTATTAATAGAATTTTGGTTTGGTTTGGTTTGGTTTTTTATTAATAGGATAAAACTGTATTAGCATTGAGTACCTGGACTGTAATCTATAAGACAGGACAAAACCAGCAAAATTGACTGGTTGTGAAATAAAGTTAGTCTGAATGTTCTTTGGTAGCATGTAAAATTTTTTGTTACTAGAGCACTCCACATCAATACAAAGGCAAATATTAATTTAATAGATATTTAGGAATCCTTAGGCTAGTTTCATCTTTAGTAGGATCAGCAAAATGCTTTGTACTGCATTCAGCTTCCTCTGTGCAGCAATTCACATGAAGTACTCAACAGTGGGGAGATTCTCTAGCGTGTCTGGGTTTAAATACTCTTATTCCTCCTGCCTGCCCAGGCAAAGAAGTAGGAAAACTGTGCAAGACAACTGAACAACATTAACATTACTGACACTGTAATTTTGAGTATTTAACAGGTAGTAGAAAGGATGGCAATAAAAAATAAATATTGCATAGGTACTCATCTGTACAGATTTGTAATGAAAAGCAGTGCTGTGGCAGAGTATGAAATGATGTTGCTATTTTCCTAAACTCTCCTGTAAAGCATAGGATGAAATACCAGCTGGAGCTGAGTGACATTCAGCTGCCTTATTTTAGTACTGTCCTGTACAGAAAAGTACTTTGTAAAAAAAAAATAAATTTTAAAATAATTATATTATCCTGTTATCTTTCCCTGATGTCTCCAAAACTCACTGTGCCTTGTCTGTGCTATTTCCATTATCAACTATCTGATAGCTGATAAGTAAATGTAAGTCTATGCCTTGCAATAAAAAGGAAAGTAAAAGCTTGTTACTAGAAAAGCTATCTCTTTAAAAGACATTCAGCGTAATAACTCTGAGATTTCACCTTGGAGACTGTTAAAGAAGTGATCTGCCTAGTGGCGTCCACACTCCTGAATTAGGGGTGTTGGCTGCCTCTAGAGTGCACAGGAGCCATGCAGAGACGACATCTAAGGTAGCAAGAAATGCTATGGGAGGAATGTCACTATTGCCTCTCAGGAGCACAGGTGCTAATGTTCCTGCTGGAAAAAGGAGCTTGTCTCTTTCAGTTTTTTTAACACTGAATTCATAGCTTCACAAAGCACGAGAGTGAGTTTTTAAATACCATTATTTAGTGTGTTGAAATTCCCAACTGAACCCCTCCACCACTTCAGCCATCTCACAAAAGTGGTCCTAGAAACAGGCTAAAGATTAGTTTCTTCCTTTCCTTCTCCCCCTCAGCCAAGAAAAAAGAGATAAGGATTCTGAGCACACACAGGAGAGCTATGCAGGATCCACCAAATACAGTCGCATCTTTGAAGCAGCTTCAAGTGTTTTCAGCTGGAGGAAGAAGTGAAGCCGAGACTCAGAAGGTGTGTTGACCAGGTGATTATCAGAGACAATAGCAGCAAGCGAAAAGTAGAAAACCTCACTGCCTCTAGAGTAAAGGTCCTCATAGCTGCACTCTGAAGACACCAATTAATTTAAGTGCTGAAGGTGGAATATGTGCAGGAATATGCGTATATTACTGGGGACTTAATCGGTAGTATGGTTGGGAGTATTCTGATCAAGCCCAAGGAGAGGTGTCTAAATGGTCACAGGACCTTTACAAATAGCTGCAAAATAGCTAGGGAAATAGGAATGTTAGGAATCTAGTTAACATCCAGATTAGGCATATTCCAGTTTCTTAAGTCCTTTTGTGAATCTGATATTATAAATATAATGGCAGTTGGCATTTCTCCATTTTATTTTTTTTTAAATATGCATCTATATATAACATGAGATACATATATATATTTATAAAAAGATATATATATATATTTCTTGGCACCCTGAAAGTTTTGTCATCCATTTCAAATTTTTCCTCAAGTCTCCCTGCTTCTGGTACTACAAATGTAGTAACTGTGACCCATGAAATCTTATCCCTTTCTCTACATCTTTCGTTGTTCTCTTTAAGATCTGTACATGCAAGAGATGCAAAGACAGCTGTTATTTTGCTCCCAAAACATTGGGAGAGATACTGCACAGATTTCTTTCATTGCTACTTTCATGCTGTTCTTCCTGCTTGATTTTTTCTTGCCTTAATCTTCCCTCTATAACACATTAAAATTAGAAATACTGTTTTTCCTCCTTATATATAGGAAAACTTATAAATTCCACTGCTGCATGATGGATCATTCTTTATAGACTACATATATTTTTAGCACAGTGTAAAATAATGATACCACAAGTTATTTAGTTAAAACAGGGAATGTAGGGAAAACAGTGTAGGCTCAGTTCTATTGCTTCAAACTCTAGGATCTCCTTACTTGAAGCATATTTCTCCTCAACTCTCTCTGCAGACATTGAATCAGGGTAGGTACCTTTCCAGAGTTATTGATATCCTCCTAAAATCTGAATTACTCTTGGATATGCCTAGAATTCTTCATGGGCAGCATCAAAGTCTGGGATCCTAAGATCATAGAATAGTTTAGGTTGGAAGGAACCTTTAAAGGTCATCTAGTCCAACCTCCCTTGCAATGAGCTGGGACATCTTCAACTAGATCAAGTTGCTCAGAGCCCCCATCAGAGCCCCATCAACCCGACCTTGAATGTAGCCAGGGATGGGGGATCTACCGCCTCTCTGGGCAACCTGTTCCACTGTTTCACCACCCTCATTGCAAAAAATTTCTTCCTTTTATCTAGTCTAAATCTACCCTCTTTTAGTTTAAAGACATTACCCCTTGTTCTATCACAACTTCTCTTCTCCAGGCTGAACAACCCCAACTCTCTCAGCCTGTCCTCATAGATGAAGTGTTCCAACTCTCTGGTCATTTTTGTGGCCCTCCTCTAGATTTAGTTCAATGGGTCCATGTCTTTCCTGTGCTGAGGGCTCCAAAGCTGGACACAGTACTCCAGGTGGGGTCTCACCAGAGCAGAACAGTGGGGCAGAATCACCTCTCTCGACCTGCTGGCCACACTTCTTTTGATGCAGCCCAGGATACGGCTGGCCTTCCGGGTTGCAAATGCACATTGTTGGCTCACATCCAGCTTTCATCCCTTGGTACCCCCAAGTCTTTATCGGCAGGGCTCATCTCAACTCCTTCATCCTGATGCTTGTATTGACTGTGGGTTACCCCAACCCAGGTGCAGGACCCTGCACCTTGCACTTGGCCATGTTGAATCTCATGAGGCCCACACAGGCCCACTTCCTGAGCTTGCCCAGGTCCCTCTGGGTGTCATCCCATCCCTCAGGTGTGTCAACTATACCGCTCAGCTTGTTGTTGTCCACAAACTTGCTGAGGGTACACTCAATACCGCTATGTCATTGGTGAAGATATTGAACAGTACTGGTCCCAATATGGATGACTGAGGGGCATCTGTACATTGAGATGTTGACCTCTACCCTCTATGACCATCCAACCAATTCCTCATCTACTGAGCAGTCCACCCATCTACATCTTGCCAATTTAGAGAGAAGGATGTTGTGGGGTACCATGTCAAAGGCCTGTTGTCCAGATAGATGACAAAGGATGCTGTCCAGATAGATGATATCTGTAGTTCTTCCCTTGTCCACTGATGTAGTCACTCCATCTAGTACCTTCGGTCAGGTGTCTTACATTAGATGAGAGAATTTAGATTTTAGGTGCCCATGCTGCTAGTTGCTCCAAACAGTATCCAGGGATAATCAGGGGCTTGTATGCAGACCTAGAGCCTCTGCACATTTTGCTGGTAAAGTTATGCTGCTGTAGACACAACAATAAATAAGAATAAATTAGAATAAACAAAAAACCTACAGAAACGGAGTATGTTTTCTCCCTGTTGGACAGCTAGCCAAATTTTGTTTTCACTGATTTTAATATCAATAATTCCTTTCTATTCACAGGAATTGCTTTTGTTTCAGCTTGATATAATTATAAAAGAATTTGTCCTGTTCTCCAGGGTTTATTCAGATTCAGAATTTTCAAAGAAATCAGGAGTTGCCATTATAATTTTCATACATTTTTCAACATGATACACTATGCTTAATCTGATGAAACTGCATCATTACAGTAGTGGGGAACAACATCGCAAAATTATGTCTTAAACAGCCTTGCAAATGACTGATTACTCTTATTATTGGGACTTGAAATCATAAAAAAGAAAAGCATTCAAAATTTTGCAAGTAAATCAAATAGAAACTGACAGGTATAATTATTTTATATACTTGAAAGGGATTCAAAATCTCCAAAGTGAAGAGTTCTATAAACAGAACAGATGTTTTAAAAAGAAGAAAATGAAGAAATCTGCTTCTTAACATAGTAGCAGCTGGTGTCCTGCAATTACCCTCTATCCATTGGATTTTGTAGATGTTACAGCCTGCTTACAGATAGTTTTATCGTTGTGTAATTTTAGTTTAATATTCTAGCATATTTTTATTTTTACATAGCAAAAGGAATGTGTGAGCTGAGACTCCAAAGCTGAGTGTTCATGCTGGTGTGGGCAGATATTAGAAAAAAGCATTCGTGGTCTTTCTAAGAGATATCCAGACTGCTTGAAGATATAGGACTAAGATCTGGAAAAGCTTGATGCAATTCCTTTCGACTTCTGCATATTGTTGGCACACTTTGTCCAAAACAGAGGTCCCAAGGGTGGTTTGACCTATCTCTGCTTTCAATTAAAGCTAGTTAATGGTAACTTTGCTGGTTTCTGTTTTCACAAATGAGCATCATCTTGCCTTGACTAAGCTGCTAAAAATTCAAATGCGTGTTGCAACCCAGGGCCTCATTTCCCTTCTGTAAAATCAAAACATTACTTTTTCACAAATGCGCATTGCACCTTTTTAGGTTCCAGTGTTCCTGAGGACTGTTTGCAGGCATATTTTTAAGCATCTCTGTGTGGGACCTAGGCTACAAAACTTGGGTACTTAACCTGTCTTTAAGATTCAGCTATGCAGTGGAGCACATTTAAGAAACAGCTGGTGGTGTTTGCATAGACAAAAGAGCAATGTAGTACTTTTGTGGGCCTCCAAAGTTATGTATAATATGGCCTTCGGGCTCACCTGCCATGGAGGTAACTGATGAAGTAGGTATTTACTTCAAGTAAAAAAGCATCCTTGTATTTTGGATACACACCAAGGTCCTATGTCAAAAGGAGTGAATGGAACCCCGTAACTCAGGTGTGCTCAGTGGCAGGTGGAGCAGTTGTGGGCAGCTTGTACCAGAATCTTTTCTTATAGAAAGTTGTCCCAGTTCAGTTTTTGAGGGTCTCAGATTCAGCAAGGTTCTGACCTTGGTTTGGGGCTGCTGAAGTACAGCAATACCAACACAAAATATTTGTTCATTTTGGTTTTGCTCTTCAACCGGGAGAGCTAAAAATAAGTTTAGGAAGGCTTTTGATAACTTTGAAAAATTAATTTTATTTATTACGACACAGAGGCGAATGAAGAGTGTGGTGACAGCCTGGAAGGCTGAAAATTTGGCGAACAACTACCAGTATTGCATGTGGTGTTCTTTCTTTTTCTTTCTGGAGTGGGTGGAAGGCAAATGTTAGACTGTCCTGTGGTACTCTCTCATGAATGCTGTGAGCAGCGGTTCCTATGTACATTCATCAATTTCTTCCCGTCACAGAAAATCAAAGCCAGAATGTCCTGCCTGTACTTTATGATCTGCAGAGGGCTCCTCAGAGAAAAGGATCCAAAATGTGGCAGTGCAGGGGACTGGTGAGGAGCCAGGAGGTGAGGAACTGCAGCCATTCAAGGGTACCCTTAGGAAAATTTGCTGTAATTTCTGAAAAGGAGGAATTCTGCTTTCCAGAAATAGTATAAATGTTATGTCAGTGATGTTTATGTGTTATTTGGATGTTTCCATGTCTTGCTCATTATGTTGCAGAGCTGGAGGATGGTTTGATTATATAGTGCTATGTCAGATGC
This sequence comes from Calidris pugnax, assembly GCF_001431845.1. Lineage (NCBI taxonomy): Eukaryota > Metazoa > Chordata > Aves > Charadriiformes > Scolopacidae > Calidris > Calidris pugnax. The sequence goes on along the minus strand of NW_015094510.1, from coordinate 15,056,163 downwards.
TTGTTCAAATAGTAATATTGAATTCATATTGAGCTCCTGAAGTCTCTATAATTCCCACTGCTATTACAATACCCACCCATCAAGAGTACTAATTAGAGGGAAAATATAGCTCACACCAGTCATTTATTTTTATATAGCACCACTCAGAACAAACTTTCTAATGTCCTTTTCTCTCATTAAAATCCAATCAACTAAAAGTATTCTTTATTAAGTGCCCCATGAAATAACTTTTTAATTTTAGAACAAAAGGATATGAGGGCTATTACCTGTTTGAAATACTTCCTGACAATGCACTCTGGAAAAAGAAGAGATACATGTATCTTCAACTCACTGGGCAGTGAGAGAAATCTTGAGAAAACAGCTCCCCAAAGGGTGGCTGGTATTTCATTGCCTCAACACCTGCCCCTCTTTTTCCACTGTGCCATCTCCACATTAATGATTGCAGTGTTGGAAGAAGAAAGTGAAAATAAAAGACAAATCAGTGACAAGAAGGAGAAGTATATTAAAAAAAAAAGAGAGAACATGGAAATAAGAAAAAATAAATGAGTCTTTGCTGATGCCAAATGCAGTGACAAAGTAATTGTTTCAGAGAATGCTCCTGTCAGAAAACCACTTTGCTACAAAGGAAAGGAGAGTGGGAAGACAACCACGGTACAAGCTGGAATATTTGCAATCTTATTTGTCAAGTAGTATTACTTGTTTTCACCTATGTAATGCATTCATTTAAACCCAAACCCCGTTGTAGAAGTGTGGAACACGTCAACAGCTGGAAGCAGTGGTAGGACTTGGTTTGCCATTGCTCACACATCATCCCAGCACTTCAGAGAGGTGCACTGTCACTTGTGTGGTCACACAGTGAATAGGACAGCTGCATGGAAACGCTTTCCCCCCACCTGATCCCTGTAAGTCCCAGTCTGTGTCCTTAAATCCCCTTTGAAATACTGATTGTCAAATCGCCACCATGGTCATGATGTCGTGAAGGGAAAGCAGTGCGAAAATCATCTTTGTAGCCACCATGGTCTTCACCGGCTGGGGTGCGCTGGGGAGACCGCTGTGAGGAGGAGGCTTCTGCTCTTGGCTGAGGGCTGCTGCGTGGGGATTTCCCTTTCCTTTCTGTGCCCCGCATTCTCCCCTCTTTCTCCCTGCGGTATGAGGTTGGGTGGATGCCATCAGCTCCCAGCGGACCCGGCTTCTCCAAGGTCGATCCATGGTCACAGAAGCCAAAACCTTGAGTAGCAGCTGTGCAGCCAGGCATTCACCTGCTCAGTTTGTCTCCTCCTTGCTGCGCCCCTTCCCTGAGTGGGAACGTAGAGGAGAACACCGCCTGTGCTCCTCATCCTTCAAACATTGCTCTGAGGGACAGACGGTCTCTGTGCATGGTTAGTTGAAGTGGTCTAAACGCTCCCCGGCTCTGGGGCCGCTGAGCAGTCAGCACCCAATGCCAGTGTTCCCCCAAAATCTGATGCACGCACACTCGGAGATGCAACTTTTGTTCAAACAAACCGAGTTTATTGACAACTATGTACAGAGTGAAAGTCCCAGAAGGAGTGGACTCTCTTGAAGACGCGGGGCAGCCGAGGGGACACAGGCACGGCTCTGTCCATGAAGACCTTTTTCAGACTCCACAGAAGAGCAGTCTTCTGAGCTGAGCTTGCACTTCCTCAAGCTCACGCAGTGCCTTGGCGTGGGCAGCTGGATCCTGCACCAGGCACTGGAAGAGGTTGAGGGGCTCAGCCGCCTGGAAGGCTGGGGGCAAGGTGATGTCCTTGGGCATGTTCTCATTGCCAAGGAAGAAGTGGTTGAGGCGTTTCTCCTCCAAGCACTTGCGCAGGTCCCACATGATATCCTGCATCCGCGAGACGAATTCCCTCCTTGTCCAGCTTGTCGGGGGCAGGGTGTTGAGGAGGTGCATCCCAACGGTCTTCAAGGTATCGGTGGACAAGCTTGTGCCCTCCAGGATGCCGGCGCAGAGCTGCAGGCATTGGAGGTGGAAGGTGTCCTGCGGGGCCTGCTTGGCCACGTGCCTGAAGAACTTGGCCTCGGCCACGGCACAGCTCTCTGCCCACGTTGTGCCCGGGATGAAGCAGCCGGGGTGCTCTGCAACCTGGCTGCTCAGGAAGATGTCCGAGTTGCCTTGCTGCACCCCGAACATCACCTCCACAAAGAGGGATCTCCCGCAGGCATTCGTCAGCTGCAGCTTGCAGGAGCGGCGGGAAGGCAGCACCTTCATGCTGTAGTGATGCCACTGAGCCATCTCCCCCCAGGCTGAGCTCACCAAGGTCTGGAACCAGCGGGCAATTTTCTGCACGTCCAGGTAGAAGCCTGGACGTGCAGCGCTGGTGCAGAGGTCGCTGAGGAGGTTGGAATCCTGATTTGTCCTGAGCGCCTCCTCGGGCTGGTGCACGAAGCACAGCATGTTCCCCACACCTTGGCCCCTCATGCAGGTGCATTGGAGCTGAACACGGACGCGGCTCTTTGCCGGCATCTTCTCCGCAGAGCCCAGCTCTAGGTGGAACGTGTGCCCACGGGGAGGCTTCAGGGGCACAAGCAGGCGGTAGACCGCATCATGCCCCCGGGGATTCCAACCTTCAAAGGCGCTGCCCACCCCGATGGCTGGCTCCAGCACTGGGAAGAAACTGCTGGCCAAGCGCGCTTGGAAGACGCCAAGGAGGTCGCTCACCAGATCTTCCGCCACCCGGCGCTTGTAGGCCACGCTCACCGATGCCCCACGGACGTGCTTTGCCAAAATCTTGACCAGGTGCCCCTTGTCATCGGAGTCCTCTCCTTTGCTGGCTTCCTCCTCGTCCTCTGTGCTGCCGCAGGAGGTGGTCTCCTCTT